>NW_028159754.1:233473-328473 GCF_964263955.1 Coregonus lavaretus | reverse complement strand
CTGACAGAGTTTCTCACAACCTTGAATTCCTGGCTGACAGAGTTTCTCACAACCTTGAATTCCTGGCTGACAGAGTTTCTCACAACCTTGAATTCCTGGCTGACAGAGTTTCTCACAACCTTGAATTCCTGGCTGACAGAGTTTCTCACAACCTTGAATTCCTGGCTGACAGAGTTTCTCACAACCTTGAATTCCTGGCTGACAGAGTTTCTCACAACCTTGAATTGCTGGCTGACAGAGTTTCTCACAACCTTGAATTCCTGGCTGACAGAGTTTCTCACAACCTTGAATTCCTGGCTGACAGAGTTTCTCACAACCTTGAATTCCTGGCTGACAGAGTTTCTCACAACCTTGAATTCCTGGCTGACAGAGTTTCTCACAACCTTGAATTCCTGGCTGACAGAGTTTCTCATCAGAGAAAAAAAGGAAAGTAGTCTCTCACACACACACACACACACACACACACACACATTCACACACACACACACACACACACATACATACACACACAGACACACACACACCTCATAAAATAGTTCCTCCACTAATGATTTCCACTCATTTCCCTTTTATATGAGATGCTGAAGACAGACACCATGCTGGGTTCACAGTCAGCATTACTCCACTACAGCCTGCATTCACAACGCTTCTCCAGCCTGCTTTCACACACACACACACACACACACACACACACACACACACACACACACACACACACACACACACACACACACACACACACACACACACACACACACACACACACACACACACACATACACACACACCTACACACACACAGACACATACACACCAGTCTCCTCTCCTATGGTTGTTTCTAAGCACCTGTTCACACCAGTTTACCCAGGGGGCATCTGTCCCCTAATCAGCCCTTAACAAGCGAGCTCCTTAATGACCCCTGACCAGGTATTTACTTCCTGTTGAACGCTGCTTTGTCCAGGTTCTCACAACACAATGGGCCTGATGATGTGGTTAATGATGAGTTCATCATGCCACAACAGGAATCTCTCCTCCTCCAACCTCTTCTCTCTTCCTCTCCTCCTCCAACCTCTTCTCTCTCCTCTCCTCCTCCAACCTCTTCTCTCTCCTCTCCTCCTCCAACCTCTTCTCTCTCCTCTCCTCCTCCAACCTCTTCTCTCTTCCTCTCCTCCTCCAACCTCTTCTCTCTCCTCTCCTCCTCCAACCTCTTCTCTCTTCCTCTCCTCCTCCAACCTCTTCTCTCTTCCTCTCCTCCTCCAACCTCTTCTCTCTTCCTCTCCTCCTCCAACCTCTTCTCTCCTCCTCCAACCTCTTCTCTCTTCCTCTCCTCCTCCAACCTCTTCTCTCTTCCTCTCCTCCTCCAACCTCTTCTCTCTCCTCTCCTCCTCCAACCTCTTCTCTCTCCTCTCCTCTCCTCCTCCAACCTCTTCTCTCTCCTCTCCTCCTCCAACCTCTTCTCTCTCCTCTCCTCTCCTCCTCCAACCTCTTCTCTCTCCTCTCCTCCTCCAACCTCTTCTCTCTCCTCTCCTCTCCTCCTCCAACCTCTTCTCTCTCCTCTCCTCCTCCAACCTCTTCTCTCTCCTCTCCTCCTCCAACCTCTTCTCTCTCCTCTCCTCCTCCAACCTCTTCTCTCTCCTCTCCTCTCCTCCTCCATCTCTGTCTTTCCTTTCTCTAACACACTCTGTTCTGTTCTCCTGATGGTCTGTCTGTCTGACTGCTCTGTTCTGTTCTCCTGGTGGTCTGTCTGTCTGTCTGCTCTGTTCTGTTCTCCTGGTGGTCTGTCTGTCTGTCTGCTCTGTTCTGTTCTCCTGGTGGTCTGTCTGTCTGACTGCTCTGTTCTGTTCTCCTGGTGGTCTGTCTGTCTGTCTGCTCTGTTCTGTTCTCCTGGTGGTCTGTCTGTCTGTCTGCTCTGTTCTGTTCTGTTCTCCTGAACACTGTAACATCTCAATAACACCGTGACTCTAAACCATCTGAAGGTGGGATGGATGTGCTATGCTCTTGATCTTAGTTGTCTTTCTATTCAGAAGTATTCTTCTACTAAAGTGGTCATGGTTTTAAACTGGTTGCGAGAGCTTCATCTTAAACAAGGCTAAATATAATCATCATTACTACAATCTCTATGTCTACCTAATTCCTAAATGATTTACCATTCAGAATTGCATAAACCTTGCACCTTGCCCCAATAACACCGTACCCAGGTTATTTTCTGATCTAATATTATAGCAGCGTTGTACGTCATATGAGTGCTATAGCCAGTGTATTGATTGCACATATTTAAAGAATGACGCAGAAACCAAACATGCAAATGACTGAACCAACTGGGCACAGACGTCAATTCAACCTCTATTCCACGTTGGTTCAACGTAATTTCATTGAAATGACGTGGAAACAACGTTGATTCAACCAGTGTGTGCCCAGGGGGGAATGTCAGATATAGTTCTCAGACAATGATTCATATTTCAAAATGTAGCGCCTGTTTTCTTTGCAAACCCAAGAAGAAATAATGCATTTGTCAAAAAAAATACATTTAATTCGGTCTCCAGTTCTTACCTTCAGTGGTCTTGTTGGAGGAGCGCACATCTTCACCGACGCATATTGTAATTGACAAGACATGAAGTGCTATCAAAAACACTGTAAACTTCTGACTCCCGTGGGTCTGACTCCCGTAGGTCCGCCGGTAGGTCATGGTGCGGGTGCACGGCAGCGGATGAACGGGTCGAGAGGATCCAACTGGCTCACCACAGCACGACCACAATATAGCCTAGTTACAGTGGAACAGCTGATGTGTAACACCCAAATGACTTCATGAAATATGATCAAGTATGAGGAAAGAGAGACCGTTAGGAAATCCTTCTCAGTCCTCCCCCCACTCCACTCCACTCCTCTCCAACAACCTCCGACTCCCCTGTAACAGACTTTACATCCAATGATGTCAAAAGCGCATCATGAGCTTTGGAGAGAAGCCCGACAATTCGACCAGTAAACGTGCCATGAAGTAGAAATACATTAAAATAGGTGGTCGCGCATTCTCCTTCCAGCGACATCAGTTGGGTGTTCCTCCAAAGGAATTTACAGACTAGCAAAGTGTTGTCTTTCGAGAACGAGACCATGTGCTTCTCCAGAAGCGCTCCTCACCGTCCTAAAGCCGTCTTTACATTCACCGTCTTCAAAAGGCGCTGTCATAAGCGCTTCTCTGCGCAGCAGCAAGAGAGAGCAGGAGAGAGATATAAAGAGAAAGAGAGAGTACACATAAAGGACTTGAATAATATATGTCAGACACAACCTCTCCGAGCAGAGGTAATTATAGTACCATATTTTATTCAGCAGCCATAACAGATTTGAAAGCAGTTATGGTGGGTGTGTAAAAAAATTGCTTCAACAGACTGTTCTCATGAACCCAGCCATGGTTCCTTGAATGCTCAAAGTGAAAACAGCCCCTGCCCTATACTCATACACATGGTCTGATATTCTCTATAAATGCAATATGCCTACATTAATCTATTGTAAAATATACTAAAATAATATTAAATGTATTATTCAACATTACCTGACCAGCCTCCAGAGGTGGCCAGTCCTGTGAAGTGGAGAAACATTGTGGGAGCCTTCAGGATAGGACTACAATCCAGTTGCATTATATTGTCTTCATATGATATGCAAGGGAACATTATGGCCAACTGAAAAGGACACCCCCTGGTGTTACTTGGTGCTGACAGCATCTCAGAGGGGAGGAGACCCCCTGGTATTACATGGTGCTGACAGCATCTCAGAGGAAGAGGACACCCCCTGGCGTTACCTGGTGCTGACAGCTTCTCAGAGGGGAGGAGACCCCCTGGTATTACATGGTGCTGACAGCATCTCAGAGGAAGAGGACACCCCCTGGTATTACATGGTCCTGACAGCATCTCAGAGGAAGAGGACACCCCCTGGTATTACATGGTTCTGACAGCATCTCAGAGGAAGAGGACACCCCCTGGTATTACATGGTTCTGACAGCATCTCAGAGGAAGAGGAGAGGAAACCCCCTGGTATTACATGGTGCTGACAGCATCTCAGAGGAAGAGGAGAGGACACCCCCTGGTATTACATGGTGCTGACAGCATCTCAGAGGAAGAGGACACCCCCTGGTATTACATGGTGCTGACAGCATCTCAGAGGAAGAGGACACCCCCTGGTATTACATGGTTCTGACAGCATCTCAGAGGAAGAGGACACCCCCTGGTATTACATGGTTCTGACAGCATCTCAGAGGAAGAGGAGAGGAAACCCCCTGGTATTACATGGTGCTGACAGCATCTCAGAGGAAGAGGAGAGGACACCCCCTGGTATTACATGGTGCTGACAGCATCTCAGAGGAAGAGGACACCCCCTGGTGTTACTTGGTGCTGACAGCATCTCAGAGGGGAGGAGACCCCCTGGTATTACATGGTGCTGACAGCATCTCAGAGGAAGAGGACACCCCCTGGTATTACATGGTTCTGACAGCATCTCAGAGGAAGAGGACACCCCCTGGTATTACATGGTTCTGACAGCATCTCAGAGGAAGAGGAGAGGAAACCCCCTGGTATTACATGGTGCTGACAGCATCTCAGAGGAAGAGGAGAGGACACCCCCTGGTATTACATGGTGCTGACAGCATCTCAGAGGAAGAGGAGAGGAATCCCCCTGGTATTACATGGTGCTGACAGCATCTCAGAGGAAGAGGAGAGGACACCCCCTGGTATTACATGGTGCTGACAGCATCTCAGAGGAAGAGGATACCCCCTGGTATTACATGGTCCTGACAGCATCTCAGAGGAAGAGGAGAGGACACCCCCTGGTAATACATGGTCCTGACAGCATCTCAGAGGAAGAGGAGAGGAAACCCCCTGGTATTACATGGTGCTGACAGCATCTCCGAAGGAGAGGAGATCCTCTGACAGCATCTCAGTACATGATTGAAACGCTGATCTTTTGGCTTTTACACTGACACTGAATCTAAGAACATAGTGAATGGATGATATAAGAGAGGGAGGGGGGTAGAATAAGAGGGGAATGGAATAATAGAGGAATGTGAGTGTTGAGCAGGAAGAACTTGTATAGGAAGAACTTGTATAGGAAGGACTTGTATAGGAAGAACTTGTAGCATATGACACGGTGCTATCTAGACTGGACTGGAAAGGTAGCTGGCTACATAACGTTCAACAACAATTGAAACAAAATGCTGTAATCCTTTACTGCTGCAGATATATCATGAAGTGGCATAACACATCAAATCAAATCAACGTTTATTGGTCGCGTACACAGATCTGCAGCCGGAACCACAACCCAGTCTCTCACTCAATTACACACAGTACATTACTATAATGCATTTGATTAATTAACCCTACGTCATTGCACTCCTAGCAAATTAGCAAATTAGCAAATGTGCTTTTAATTAAACATTGGTAACTAACTAGTGATCCTGTTCTATTTCACCATGTCTACTGATGTTCATTCAGAGGCCCTGTTTGTGTCTGTGTGGGAGTGTTCATTCAGAGGCCCTGTTTGTGTCTGTGTGGGAGTGTTCATTCAGAGGCCCTGTTTGTGTCTGTGTGGGAGTGCAGCGCTATAAAATCTAAACGTTTGCATAAAAACACAGACTACTGTTCTGAGAAAAAACACTGTAGAAAATTAATTATATCCCCAAAAAATATTATCTGGGACAAAGATAAGAAAACATCACACAGAGATATTATTCCTTACAACAACAACAAGGTCTAAACGTGCTCTAAAATGTGTTTGGCCTAGAAGGCAGAACAGAAAGCTATTCAGATTTGTGGAGAAGCAGCTGAACATGTATGATTATATTATTAAAACACAGGCTGAGTCCCAAATGGCACCCTATTCCCTACGTAGTGCACTACTATCGACCAGCACCCTACGGCTAGGCAAAGACATGTGGCTGTGAGAAGACATCACACGGCCAGCGTGGTCATTTATGGGGCTGGTGTAATATAAACAGGTTGAGAGGAGTATGATGTATATATTTAACCTTTAAATGGAACAGTTATTAGTCACCCACCCACACACACAACAAGACATGCATGTAGATACACAAGTAGACGGTAAGTCTCCGGATCAGTCTCCAGATCAGTCTCCAGATCAGTCTCCGGATCAGTCTCCAGATCAGTCTCCAGATCAGTCTCCAGATCAGGCTCCAGATCAGGCTCCAGATCAGTCTCCAGATCAGTCTCCGGATCAGTCTCCGGATCAGTCTCCAGATCAGATCAGTCTCCAGATCAGTCTCCAGATCAGTCTCCAGATCAGTCTCCAGATCAGTCTCCGGATCAGTCTCCAGATCAGATCAGTCTCCAGATCAGTCTCCAGATCAGTCTCCAGATCAGTCTCCAGATCAGGCTCCAGATCAGGCTCCAGATCAGGCTCCAGATCAGTCTCCAGATCAGTCTCCAGATCAGTCTCCGGATCAGTCTCCAGATCAGATCCGTCTCCAGATCAGGCTCCAGATCAGTCTCCAGATCAGTCTCCAGATCAGTCTCCGGATCAGTCTCCAGATCAGATCAGTCTCCAGATCAGTCTCCAGATCAGTCTCCAGATCAGCCTCCAGATCAGCCTCCAGATCAGTCTCCAGATCAGTCTCCGGATCAGTCTCCAGATCAGTCTCCAGATCAGTCTCCAGATCAGGCTCCAGATCAGTCTCCAGATCATGTTCTGATGGAAACTCTGAATGATGGCAGGGTCCTCTTGTCTCTGTCACGGACCCTCAGTTGCTTATCAGTTGCATATAAATGAACAGTTTCTGATGGAAACTAACTCTTTGTGTCTTTTACTATATATGTTTTAAGTCTTTGTCTGTTTATTGGATCGGATAGAGAGAGGAAAGATAGAGGAGAGATAGAGGATAGAGAGAGGACAGATAGAGGAGAGATAGAGGATAGAGAGAGGAACAATAGAGGAGAGATAGAGGATAGAGAGAAGAAAGATAGAGGAGAGATAGAGGATAGAGAGAGGAAAGATAGAGGAGAGATAGAGGATAGAGAGAGGAACAATAGAGGAGAGATAGAGGATAGAGAGAGGAAAGATAGAGGAGAGATAGAGGATAGAGAGAGGACAAAGCCATCACCTACAGAGAGATGAACTTGGAGAAGAGTCCCCTAAGTAAGCTTGTCCTGGGGCTCTGTTCACAAACACAAACAGACCCCACACAGCCCCAGGACAACAACAACAACAACAACAACAACAACACAATTAGACCCAACCAAATCATGAGAAAACAAAAAGAGAATTACTTGACACATTGGAAAGAACAAACAAATAAACAGAGCAAACTAGAATGCTATTTGGCCCTAAACAGAGAGTACACAGTGGCAGAATACCTGACCACTGTGACTGACCCAAACTTAAGGAAAGCTTTGACTATGTACAGACTCAGTGAGCATAGCCTTGCTATTGAGAAAGGCCGCCGTAGGCAGACCTGGCTCTCAAGAGAAGACAGGCTATGTGCACACTGCCCACAAAATGAGGTGGAAACTGAGCTGCACTTCCTAACCTCCTGCCAAATGTATGACCATATTAGAGACACATATTTCCCTCAGATTACAGCGATCCACAAAGAATTCGAAAACAAACCCAATTTTGATAAACTCCCTTATCTACTGGGTGAAAAACCACAGTGTGCCATCACAGCTGCAAGATTTGTGACCTGTTGCCACAAGAAAAGGGCAACCAGTGAAGAACAAACACCATTGTAAATACAACCCATATTTATGTTTATTTATTTTCCCATTTGTACTTTAACTATTTGCACATTGTTACAACACTGTATATATACATAATATGACATTTGAAATGTCTTTATTCTTTTGAAACTTCTGAGTGTAATGTTTACTGTTAATATTTATTGTTTATTTCACTTTTGTTTACTATCTACTTCACTTGCTTTGGCAATGTTAACACATGTTTCCCATGCCAATAAAGCCCTTAAATTGAAATTGAATTTAAATTGAATTGGATAGAGAGAGGAAAGATAGAGGAGAGATAGAGGATAGAGAGAGGAAAAATAGAGGAGAGATAGAGGATAGAGAGAGGACAGATAGAGGAGAGATAGAGGGTAGAGAGAGGAAAAATAGAGGAGAGATAGAGGATGGAGAGAGGAAAGATAGAGGAGAGATAGAGGAGAGATAGAGGATAGAGAGAGGAGAGATAGAGGAGAGATATAGGATAGAGAGAGGAAAGATAGAGGAGAGATAGAGGAGAGATAGAGTATAGAGAGAGGAACAATAGAGGAGAGAGTTGCTGAAATAGCAGCGGGATCTAGTCCAACCCATGATGGAGTGGTACCACGCTAGACCACTAGACCACACTAGACCACCCTAGACCGCTAGACCACCCTAGACCACCCTAGACCACCCTAGACCGCTAGACTACCCTAGACCACTAGACCACCCTAGACCACTAGACCATGCTAGACCACTAGACCACACTAGACCACCCTAGACCACTAGACTACCCTAGACCACTAGACCACCCTAGACCGCTAGACCACCCTAGACCACCCTAGACCACTATAATATAAATAATAATATGCCATTTAGCAGACGCTTTTATCCAAAGCGACTTACAGTCATGTGTGCATACATTTTTACGTATGGGTGGTCCCGGGGATCGAACCCACTACCTTGGCGTTACAAGCGCCATGCTCTACCAATTGAGCTACAGAGGACCACGTCTCAGAGGACCACTAGACCACCCTAGACCGCTAGACCACCCTAGACCTCTAGACCACCCTAGACCGCTAGACCACCCTAATCCAATAGACCACCCTAAACCAATAGACTACCCTAGACCACTAGATCACCCTAGACCGCTATGCCACCCTAGACCACAGAAACCACCCTAGACCACAGAAACCACCCTAGACCGCTAGACCACCCTAGACCGCTAGACCACCCTAGACCACATAAACCACCATAGACCACTAGACCACCCTAGACCACTAGACCACCCTAGACCACTAGACCACCCTAGACCACCCTAGACCACTAGACCACCCTAGACCGCTAGACCACCCTAGACCGCTAGACCACCCTAGACCGCTAGACCACCCTAGACCATAGAAACCACCCTAGACCACTAGACCACCCTAGACCGCTAGACCACCCTAGACCACTAGACCACCCTAGACCACAGAAACCACCCTAGACCACTAGACCACCCTAGACCGCTAGACCACTCTAGACCACAGAAACCACCCTAGACCGCTAGACCACCCTAGACCACAGAAACTACATCTAATTGTGAACCATCACTGGTTTATATCACCAGACACCACCTCAATAGAGAGCGGATCTCTTATACAGACCACATGAGATTCTGTGAAAGGAACTGAAGAGGATTTCAAAGATTCCTTGTGACAGCAAAGTGACAGCAGGGTCTTGTTCAGTTCGTTGAAATTGTCCAATAAGAAAAGCTCATTTTTCTTTTCCATTGCACAGCATTTTCAAGCTGCTACGGTGTTGCCCTAATGAACGCAACCCAAACACAACCCAAACACAACCCAAACGCAACCCAAACGCGACCCAAACGCGACCCAAACACGACCCAAACACGACCCAAACACGACCCAAACACGACCCAAAAACGACCCAAAAACGACCCAAACACGACCCAAACACGACCCAAACACGACCCAAAAACGACCCAAACACAACCCAAACACGACCCAAACACAACCCAAACACGAGGAAACGGGGGAAACGGTATCTGAAGGAGACCAAGAGAAGTGCTGACTCAGCATAAACAAGCAGGGTGGAGAGCAGACAGAAGAACAGCGTTCAGTGGCGCTAACGATCCAGTTCTCTATGGAAGGCTCAGGGCAGTTGAATACAGTACATAGACCATGTGCATAGATTCCATAGAAGAACAGCGTTCAGTGGCGCTAACGATCCAGTTCTCTATGGAAGGCTCAGGGCAGTTGAATACAGTACATAGACCATGTGTATAGATTCCATAGAAGAACAGCGTTCATGCAGTGTCATCTCACAACTAAACTGGCATTCTACACGTTTTTGCAGACCCTCAGAAAGCTTCTGGTCGAGCAGGCTGACATTCAATGGAGCTTTCAGTAGTTCGATATGAATGGCTTGGAGCGATAAAACACATAGCCAGTATGTTTTTGTAAATCAAACAGGTTTTGATCACAACAACAGTAATACAAAACATGAAATATATTAAAAGTTAGAAGAATATTATGACAGAATTACATACATCATTTTGTTTCATTTCTAATGAAAGCCCTTTTCACTACAAAAAAAAAAAAAAAGTTTATAATTGTAAAAAATATATGTTGTTTGATTATAATGTGTAATAATACTGTCATTGGGATAATCACAAGTCCATCTTGATGGTTACTGGGTCTCTCAAAGTAAGGCAGTAAGCCGGAAAGAGGGGATCACGTACGGTCGGACCATCCATCCTTGGCTTCACTCAGTGACTGCCTCTTTGAAGGGTTTGTTCTAACAGTTTCTGAAAAGAGGAAAGAGAGAGCACACATCACACATTGAGAATCTGTTACTGTGGGCTATGCTCTAGATCAGGGTCATATTCCCCTGTAAAACCCCATCAGCTGCCTGTTTTTGGTACCATATTCAAGTTGTCTACTTCCAGTACCAGGATCTATTGAAGCAGAGGAGGCTGAGGCTATGGCCTGGTTCTCTGGGTTATCTCAGGCTGCAGCAGAGTAGCGTGGGTGGAGGTGGATGAGACTGGGTATGCTATGTGTCTGTCTGTCTGTCTGTGGGCCCTGCCTGTCTGTCTGTCTGTCTGTCTACCAGCCATCAGCTGAACGATGGCTCTTCTCTCTCTCTCTCTCTCTCTCTCTCTCTCTCTCTCTCTCTCTCTCTCTCTCTCTCTCTCTCTCTCTCTCTCTCTCTCTCTCTCTCTCTCTCTCTCTCTCTCTCTCTCTCTCTCTCTCTCTCTCTCTCTCTCTCTCTCTCTCTCTCTCTCTCTCTCTCTCAATTCAATTCAATTTCAATTTCAATTTCAATTTCAATTTCAATTCAATTTAAGGGCTTTATTGGCATGGGAAACGTGTGTTAACATTACCAAAGCAAGTGAAGTAGATAGTAAACAAAAGTTAAATAAACAATAAATATTAACAGTAAACATTACACTCAGAAGTTTTAAAAGAATAAAGACATTTCAAATGTCATATTATGTATATATACAGTGTTGTAACAATGTGCAAATAGTTAAAGTACAAATGGGAAAATAAATAAACATAAATATGTGTCTCTCTCTCTCTCTCTCTCTCTCTCTCTCTCTCTCTCTCTCTCTCTCTCTCTCTCTCTCTCTCTCTCTCTCTCTCTCTCTCTCTCTCTCTCTCTCTCTCTCTCTCTCTCTCTCTCTCTCTCTCTCTCTCTCTGTGAAGGCCCTTTTGTTTGCCTGTGAACACTGGGCTCATACACAGAGAAAGCACAATGAGTCTGTTCATAGACAGCCATAACCAGACAGAGAGGGAGAGGGGAGAGCAGGAGCCCCAATGCCACTGCACCCAAAGAGATTGCATTTTCTAAAGGGAAATATCATGAATAACCATGCATAACCAGCCTAATGAACAGCAACAACAGCAACAAAACACAGAGATGGAAGATTTAACACTTTAGTGGGTCTTTGCAAGAGCTTCCACGACAAGCTAAAGGTTGCTCCTCTCACTCTTCCCTGTAGACAACAGTAAAGACTGTACAACAATGTGCTTGAGACTTTCAGCTTCAGACTCATTGGACTTGTGACTTTGATGTCAGCATTGACATGTGTGTTCAAGAAATAATCATGGCACATGTATTTGATTTCCTAGTCCTGTGGAAAAGGAGTGATTCAAATGGAAATATATGTCAACAGAGCCCCCTAGTGGCCGCAGCAGGCAGCATGTGACTTTGTGCTCAACTGGGGACAAGCAGTGTTTTTAGTTGGAAAACATGGAAGGACACAAGACTGAGGGACAAGCAATGGTGGTCATTTTGTTCAGTTGAAATATCTGCATCTATAGTCCTACAATCACCAATTACATGAATAAGTCAGCTGACAAAATGAAATCTATAGTCTGTCTACTAGACAGGGAAGAATCGATGTAAACCTCAGCATTAATCAGCTTTGCTGAAAGGATTCCAGTTATATGTTTCCCAGGCCTAATCCTAATCCTAACTAGTTATATGTCTCCCAGGCCTAATCCTAACTAGTTATATGTTTCCCAGGCCTAATCCTAACTAGTTCTATGTTTCCCAGGCCTAATCCTAACTAGTTCTATGTTTCCCAGGCCTAATCCTAACTAGTTATATGTTTCCCAGGCCTAATCCTAACTAGTTCTATGTTTCCCAGGCCTAATCCTAACTAGTTCTATGTTTCCCAGGCCTAATCCCAACTAGTTCTATGTTTCCCAGGCCTAATCCTAATCATAACTAGTTCTATGTTTCCCAGGCCTAATCCTAACTAGTTCTATGTTTCCCAGGCCTAATCCTAATCCTAACTAGTTCTATGTTTCCCGGGCCTAATCCTAATCCTAACTAGTTCTATGTTTCCCAGGCCTAATCCTAACTAGTTATATGTTTCCCAGGCCTAATCCTAACTAGTTATATGTTTCCCAGGCCTAATACTAATCTTAACTAGTTATATGTTTCCCAGGCCTAATCCTAACTAGTTCTATGTTTCCCAGGCCTAATCCCAACTAGTTCTATGTTTCCCAGGCCTAATCCTAATCATAACTAGTTCTATGTTTCCCAGGCCTAATCCTAACTAGTTCTATGTTTCCCAGGCCTAATCCTAATCCTAACTAGTTCTATGTTTCCCGGGCCTAGTCCTAATCCTAACTAGTTCTATGTTTCCCAGGCCTAATCCTAACTAGTTATATGTTTCCCAGGCCTAATCCTAACTAGTTATATGTTTCCCAGGCCTAATCCTAACTATTACTTTTACCAGAACAAATCTTTAAAAAAATACTCATCTAATTTTATCCTCCTCTTTCCCATGCTTATAGTTTTCGTTTTAATCACAGTGAGCTTGAACCCAAAAGGAATTGCAGAAATTTAAATAAACCTAAGCATCGCTCCCTGCAACGCAAGGCCATTCACTTCTAACATTAATTTAGCTGTAGAGGGCGATATCTTTGTTATAGCTTTAGACCTTTACTGTAAGACATGAATGGAAACGCTGTGGCCTTTCAGAAGGTAATTGAGCTTGTAGGACACGGGTGTAGCTGCTGTTCTATACTTGTTCATTGTATTTATGGGTCATACACTCATTAATGGGCTGTTAATGCAGTTCAGCGACAACACACATACTATTTAGTGCTCAGATTTCTGTGGCAGTTCTGTTGAAAGAATTACTAGCATATAACTATAATCACTGCTAAATAACTATAATCACTACCATATAACTATTATCACTATTATATATCTATAATCACTAGTATATAACTATAATCACTAGTATATAACTATAAACACTACTATATCACTATAATCACTACTATATAACTATAATCACTGCTAAATAACTATAATCACTACTAAATAACTATAATCACTACTAGATAATTATAATCACTAGTATATCACTGTATTCATTAGTATATCACTATAATCACTAGCATATAACTATAATCACTACTATATCACTATAATCACTACTATATAATCACTAGTATATCACTAGAATCACTAGTATATAACTATAATCACTAGTATATCACTATAATCACTACTATATAGCTATAATCACTAGTATATAATCACTAGTATATAACTATAATCACTACTATATAATCACTAGTATATAACTATTATCACTAGTATATCACTATAATCACTAGTTTATAACTATAATCACTAGTATATCACTATAATCACTTGTATATCACTATAATCACTAGTATATCACTAGAATCACTAGTATATAACTATAATCACTAGTATATCACTATAATCACTAGTTTATAACTATAATCACTAGTATATCACTATAATCACTTGTATATCACTATAATCACTAGTATATCACTATAATCACTAGTATATCACTATAATCACTAGTTTATAACTATAATCACTAGTATATCACTATAATCACTACTATATCACTATAATCACTTATATATCACTATAATCACTAGTATATCACTATAATCACTAGTATATCACTATAATCACTAGTATATAACTATAATCACTAGTATATAACTATAATCACTAGTATATCACTATAATCACTAGTATATCACTGTAATCACTAGTATATCACTATAATCACTAGTATATCACTATAATCACTAGTATATCACTATAATCACTAGTATATCACTATAATCACTTGTATATCACTATAATCACTAGTTTATAACTATAATCACTAGTATATCACTATAATCACTAGCATATCACTATTACTATAATAATCAACAATAGTAAACAGTTACTGCAGTGTAATTTGCTTCCAATCAATTAACAAAGAGAGACATTCAATATTTACGGCCATTCTGACCTTTTTGAACAGATCTGCTCTCCGTCTGTTAGTCAGGTAGTCCTCCCTCCTCTTCTGTTCCTCCTGTTGCCTCTTCACCTCCGGCAGATTTTTATAGTTCCTGTCAATAATCAATAATCATAATCCCACATACGGTATACTGTATGGCTGAATATTGAGGTATAATGCCCAGGGGGTCCTGTATAAGGGGACCAGCAGGATTGGGAACAATTCCATTTCAATTACATTTACATTTGACATTTTAGTCATTTAGCGTTCAATCAATTCAGAAAGTAAACACAGACCTGGTCACCTACGAAGAACACTCCATTAACCTAGACCAACCCTATAGAGACCTGGTCACCTACGAAGAAGACTCCATTAACCTAGACCAACCCTATAAAGACCTGGTCACCTACGAAGAAGACTCCATTAACCTCAACCAGCCCTATAAAGACCTGGTCACAACAAAGAAGACTCCATTAACCTAGACCAGCCCTATAGAGACCTGGTTACCATGAAGAAGACTCCATTAACCTAGACCAACCCTATAGAGATCTGGTCACCATGAAGAAGACTCCATTAACCTAGACCAACCCTATAGAGACCTGGTCACCTACGAAGAAGACTCCATTAACCTCGACAAGCCCTATAGAGACCTGGTCACATTGAAGAAGACTCCTTTAACCTAGACCAACCCAATAGAGACCTGGTCACATTGAAGAAGACTCCATTAACCTCGACCAACCCTATAGAGACCTGGTCACATTGAAGAAGACTCCTTTAACCTAGACCAACCCAATAGAGACCTGGTCACATTGAAGAAGACTCCATTAACCTAGACCAACCCTATAGAGACCTGGTCACAACAAAGAAGACTCCATTAACCTAGACCAACCCTATAGAGACCTGGTCACATTGAAGAAGACTCCTTTAACCTAGACCAACCCAATAGAGACCTGGTCACATTGAAGAAGACTCCATTAACCTAGACCAACCCTATAGAGACCTGGTCACATTGAAGAAGACTCCATTAACCTCGACAAGCCCTATAGAGACCTGGTCACATTGAAGAAGACTCCTTTAACCTAGACCAACCCAATAGAGACCTGGTCACATTGAAGAAGACTCCATTAACCTCGACCAACCCTATAGAGACCTGGTCACATTGAAGAAGACTCCATTAACCTCGAC
The DNA here is from genome assembly GCF_964263955.1 of Coregonus lavaretus. NCBI lineage: Eukaryota > Metazoa > Chordata > Actinopteri > Salmoniformes > Salmonidae > Coregonus > Coregonus lavaretus. The sequence goes on along the minus strand of NW_028159754.1, from coordinate 312,792 downwards.
CAACCCAATAGAGACCTGGTCACATTGAAGAAGACTCCATTAACCTCGACCAACCCTATAGAGACCTGGTCACATTGAAGAAGACTCCATTAACCTCGACCAACCCTATAGAGACCTGGTCACATTGAAGAAGACTCCTTTAACCTAGACCAACCCTATAGAGACCTGGTCACATTGAAGAAGACTCCATTAACCTCGACAAGCCCTATAGAGACCTGGTCACATTGAAGAAGACTCCTTTAACCTAGACCAACCCTATAGAGACCTGGTCACAACAAAGAAGACTCCATTAACCTCGACCAACCCTATAGAGACCTGGTCACAACAAAGAAGACTCCATTAACCTGGACCAACCCTATAGAGACCTGGTCACCACGAAGAAGACTCCATTAACCTCGACCAGCCCTATAGAGACCTGGTTACATTGAAGAAGACTCCATTAACCTAGACCAACCCTATAGAGACCTGGTCACATTGAAGAAGACTCCATTAACCTAGACCAACCCTATAGAGACCTGGTCACCTACGAAGAAGACTCCATTAACCTAGACCAACCCTATAAAGACCTGGTCACCTACGAAGAAGACTCCATTAACCTCAACCAGCCCTATAAAGACCTGGTCACAACAAAGAAGACTCCATTAACCTAGACCAGCCCTATAGAGACCTGGTTACCATGAAGAAGACTCCATTAACCTAGACCAACCCTATAGAGATCTGGTCACCATGAAGAAGACTCCATTAACCTAGACCAACCATATAGAGACCTGGTCACCTACGAAGAAGACTCCATTAACCTCGACAAGCACTATAGAGACCTGGTCACATTGAAGAAGACTCCTTTAACCTAGACCAACCCAATAGAGACCTGGTCACATTGAAGAAGACTCCATTAACCTCGACCAACCCTATAGAGACCTGGTCACATTGAAGAAGACTCCTTTAACCTAGACCAACCCAATAGAGACCTGGTCACATTGAAGAAGACTCCATTAACCTAGACCAACCCTATAGAGACCTGGTCACAACAAAGAAGACTCCATTAACCTAGACCAACCCTATAGAGACCTGGTCACAACAAAGAAGACTCCATTAACCTCGACCAACCCTATAGAGACCTGGTCACATTGAAGAAGACTCCTTTAACCTAGACCAACCCAATAGAGACCTGGTCACATTGAAGAAGACTCCATTAACCTAGACCAACCCTATAGAGACCTGGTCACATTGAAGAAGACTCCATTAACCTCGACAAGCCCTATAGAGACCTGGTCACATTGAAGAAGACTCCTTTAACCTAGACCAACCCAATAGAGACCTGGTCACATTGAAGAAGACTCCATTAACCTCGACCAACCCTATAGAGACCTGGTCACATTGAAGAAGACTCCATTAACCTCGACCAACCCAATAGAGACCTGGTCACATTGAAGAAGACTCCATTAACCTCGACCAACCCTATAGAGACCTGGTCACATTGAAGAAGACTCCATTAACCTCGACCAACCCTATAGAGACCTGGTCACATTGAAGAAGACTCCTTTAACCTAGACCAACCCTATAGAGACCTGGTCACATTGAAGAAGACTCCATTAACCTCGACAAGCCCTATAGAGACCTGGTCACATTGAAGAAGACTCCTTTAACCTAGACCAACCCTATAGAGACCTGGTCACAACAAAGAAGACTCCATTAACCTCGACCAACCCTATAGAGACCTGGTCACATTGAAGAAGACTCCATTAACCTCGACCAACCCTATAGAGACCTGGTCACATTGAAGAAGACTCCATTAACCTCGACCAACCCTATAGAGACCTGGTCACAACAAAGAAGACTCCATTAACCTAGACCAACCCTATAGAGACCTGGTCACAACAAAGAAGACTCCATTAACCTCGACCAACCCTATAGAGACCTGGTCACATTGAAGAAGACTCCATTAACCTAGACCAACCCTATAGAGACCTGGTCACAACAAAGAAGACTCCATTAACCTAGACCAACCCTATAGAGACCTGGTCACAACAAAGAAGACTCCATTAACCTCGACCAACCCTATAGAGACCTGGTCACATTGAAGAAGACTCCATTAACCTAGACCAACCCAATAGAGACCTGGTCACATTGAAGAAAACTCCATTAACCTAGACCAACCCTATAGAGACCTGGTCACATTGAAGAAGACTCCATTAACCTCGACAAGCCCTATAGAGACCTGGTCACATTGAAGAAGACTCCTTTAACCTAGACCAACCCAATAGAGACCTGGTCACATTGAAGAAGACTCCATTAACCTCGACCAACCCTATAGAGACCTGGTCACATTGAAGAAGACTCCATTAACCTCGACCAACCCAATAGAGACCTGGTCACATTGAAGAAGACTCCATTAACCTCGACCAACCCTATAGAGACCTGGTCACATTGAAGAAGACTCCATTAACCTCGACCAACCCTATAGAGACCTGGTCACATTGAAGAAGACTCCTTTAACCTAGACCAACCCTATAGAGACCTGGTCACATTGAAGAAGACTCCATTAACCTCGACAAGCCCTATAGAGACCTGGTCACATTGAAGAAGACTCCTTTAACCTAGACCAACCCTATAGAGACCTGGTCACAACAAAGAAGACTCCATTAACCTCGACCAACCCTATAGAGACCTGGTCACAACAAAGAAGACTCCATTAACCTGGACCAACCCTATAGAGACCTGGTCACCACGAAGAAGACTCCATTAACCTCGACCAGCCCTATAGAGACCTGGTTACATTGAAGAAGACTCCATTAACCTAGACCAACCCTATAGAGACCTGGTCACATTGAAGAAGACTCCATTAACCTAGACCAACCCTATAGAGACCTGGTCACCTACGAAGAAGACTCCATTAACCTAGACCAACCCTATAAAGACCTGGTCACCTACGAAGAAGACTCCATTAACCTCAACCAGCCCTATAAAGACCTGGTCACAACAAAGAAGACTCCATTAACCTAGACCAGCCCTATAGAGACCTGGTTACCATGAAGAAGACTCCATTAACCTAGACCAACCCTATAGAGATCTGGTCACCATGAAGAAGACTCCATTAACCTAGACCAACCATATAGAGACCTGGTCACCTACGAAGAAGACTCCATTAACCTCGACAAGCCCTATAGAGACCTGGTCACATTGAAGAAGACTCCTTTAACCTAGACCAACCCAATAGAGACCTGGTCACATTGAAGAAGACTCCATTAACCTCGACCAACCCTATAGAGACCTGGTCACATTGAAGAAGACTCCTTTAACCTAGACCAACCCAATAGAGACCTGGTCACATTGAAGAAGACTCCATTAACCTAGACCAACCCTATAGAGACCTGGTCACAACAAAGAAGACTCCATTAACCTAGACCAACCCTATAGAGACCTGGTCACAACAAAGAAGACTCCATTAACCTCGACCAACCCTATAGAGACCTGGTCACATTGAAGAAGACTCCTTTAACCTAGACCAACCCAATAGAGACCTGGTCACATTGAAGAAGACTCCATTAACCTAGACCAACCCTATAGAGACCTGGTCACATTGAAGAAGACTCCATTAACCTCGACAAGCCCTATAGAGACCTGGTCACATTGAAGAAGACTCCTTTAACCTAGACCAACCCAATAGAGACCTGGTCACATTGAAGAAGACTCCATTAACCTCGACCAACCCTATAGAGACCTGGTCACATTGAAGAAGACTCCATTAACCTCGACCAACCCAATAGAGACCTGGTCACATTGAAGAAGACTCCATTAACCTCGACCAACCCTATAGAGACCTGGTCACATTGAAGAAGACTCCATTAACCTCGACCAACCCTATAGAGACCTGGTCACATTGAAGAAGACTCCTTTAACCTAGACCAACCCTATAGAGACCTGGTCACATTGAAGAAGACTCCATTAACCTCGACAAGCCCTATAGAGACCTGGTCACATTGAAGAAGACTCCTTTAACCTAGACCAACCCTATAGAGACCTGGTCACAACAAAGAAGACTCCATTAACCTCGACCAACCCTATAGAGACCTGGTCACATTGAAGAAGACTCCATTAACCTCGACCAACCCTATAGAGACCTGGTCACATTGAAGAAGACTCCATTAACCTCGACCAACCCTATAGAGACCTGGTCACAACAAAGAAGACTCCATTAACCTAGACCAACCCTATAGAGACCTGGTCACAACAAAGAAGACTCCATTAACCTCGACCAACCCTATAGAGACCTGGTCACATTGAAGAAGACTCCATTAACCTAGACCAACCCTATAGAGACCTGGTCACAACAAAGAAGACTCCATTAACCTAGACCAACCCTATAGAGACATGGTCACAACAAAGAAGACTCCATTAACCTAGACCAACCCTATAGAGACCTGGTCACAACAAAGAAGACTCCATTAACCTCGACCAACCCTATAGAGACCTGGTCACATTGAAGAAGACTCCATTAACCTAGACCAACCCTATAGAGACCTGGTCACAACAAATAAGACTCCATTAACCTAGACCAACCCTATAGAGACCTGGTCACAACAAAGAAGACTCCATTAACCTGGACCAACCCTATAGAGACCTGGTCACCACGAAGAAGACTCCATTAACCTCGACCAGCCCTATAGAGACCTGGTTACATTGAAGAAGACTCCATTAACCTAGACCAACCCTATAGAGACCTGGTCACATTGAAGAAGACTCCATTAACCTAGACCAACCCTATAAAGACCTGGTCACATTGAAGAAGACTCCATTAACCTCGACCAACCCAATAGAGACCTGGTCACATTGAAGAAGACTCCATTAACCTAGACCAGCCCTATAGAGACCTGGTCACCATGAAGAAGACTCCATTAACCTAGACCAACCCTATAGAGACCTGGTCACCATGAAGAAGACTCCATTAACCTGGACCAACCCTATAGAGAACTGGTCACATTGAAGAAGACTCCATTAACCTAGACCAGCCCTATAGAGACCTGGTCAACCACGAAGAAGACTCCATTAACCTCGACCAACCCTATAGAGACCTGGTCACAACGAAGAAGACTCCATTAACCTAGACCAACCCTATAGAGACCTGGTCACATTGAAGAAGACTCCATTAACCTAGACCAACCCTATAGAGACCTGGTCACCATGAAGAAGACTCCATTAACCTAGACCAACCCTATAGAGACCTGGTCACATTGAAGAAGACTCCATTAACCTCGACAAGCCCTATAGAGACCTGGTCACATTGAAGAAGACTCCTTTAACCTCGACCAACCCTATAGAGACCTGGTCACATTGAAGAAGACTCCATTAACCTCGACCAACCCTATAGAGACCTGGTCACATTGAAGAAGACTCCATTAACCTCGACCAACCCTATAGAGACCTGGTCACATTGAAGAAGACTCCATTAACCTCGACCAACCCTATAGAGACCTGGTCACAACAAAGAAGACTCCATTAACCTAGACCAACCCTATAGAGACCTGGTCACAACAAAGAAGACTCCATTAACCTCGACCAACCCTATAGAGACCTGGTCACATTGAAGAAGACTCCATTAACCTAGACCAACCCTATAGAGACCTGGTCACAACAAAGAAGACTCCATTAACCTAGACCAACCCTATAGAGACATGGTCACAACAAAGAAGACTCCATTAACCTAGACCAACCCTATAGAGACCTGGTCACAACAAAGAAGACTCCATTAACCTCGACCAACCCTATAGAGACCTGGTCACATTGAAGAAGACTCCATTAACCTAGACCAACCCTATAGAGACCTGGTCACAACAAATAAGACTCCATTAACCTAGACCAACCCTATAGAGACCTGGTCACAACAAAGAAGACTCCATTAACCTGGACCAACCCTATAGAGACCTGGTCACCACGAAGAAGACTCCATTAACCTCGACCAGCCCTATAGAGACCTGGTTACATTGAAGAAGACTCCATTAACCTAGACCAACCCTATAGAGACCTGGTCACATTGAAGAAGACTCCATTAACCTAGACCAACCCTATAAAGACCTGGTCACATTGAAGAAGACTCCATTAACCTCGACCAACCCAATAGAGACCTGGTCACATTGAAGAAGACTCCATTAACCTAGACCAGCCCTATAGAGACCTGGTCACCATGAAGAAGACTCCATTAACCTAGACCAACCCTATAGAGACCTGGTCACCATGAAGAAGACTCCATTAACCTGGACCAACCCTATAGAGAACTGGTCACATTGAAGAAGACTCCATTAACCTAGACCAGCCCTATAGAGACCTGGTCAACCACGAAGAAGACTCCATTAACCTCGACCAACCCTATAGAGACCTGGTCACAACGAAGAAGACTCCATTAACCTAGACCAACCCTATAGAGACCTGGTCACATTGAAGAAGACTCCATTAACCTAGACCAACCCTATAGAGACCTGGTCACCATGAAGAAGACTCCATTAACCTAGACCAACCCTATAGAGACCTGGTCACATTGAAGAAGACTCCATTAACCTCGACAAGCCCTATAGAGACCTGGTCACATTGAAGAAGACTCCTTTAACCTCGACCAACCCTATAGAGACCTGGTCACATTGAAGAAGACTCCATTAACCTCGACCAACCCTATAGAGACCTGGTCACATTGAAGAAGACTCCATTAACCTCGACCAACCCTATAGAGACCTGGTCACATTGAAGAAGACTCCATTAACCTCGACCAACCCTATAGAGACCTGGTCACAACAAAGAAGACTCCATTAACCTAGACCAACCCTATAGAGACCTGGTCACAACAAAGAAGACTCCATTAACCTCGACCAACCCTATAGAGACCTGGTCACATTGAAGAAGACTCCATTAACCTAGACCAACCCTATAGAGACCTGGTCACAACAAAGAAGACTCCATTAACCTAGACCAACCCTATAGAGAAATGGTCACAACAAAGAAGACTCCATTAACCTAGACCAACCCTATAGAGACCTGGTCACAACAAAGAAGACTCCATTAACCTCGACCAACCCTATAGAGACCTGGTCACATTGAAGAAGACTCCATTAACCTAGACCAACCCTATAGAGACCTGGTCACAACAAATAAGACTCCATTAACATAGACCAACCCTATAGAGACCTGGTCACCATGAAGAAGACTCCATTAACCTCGACCAATCCTATAGAGAACTGGTAACCATGAAGAAGACTCCATTAACCTAGACCAGCCCTATAGAGACCTGGTCACATTGAAGGAGACTCCATTAACCTTGACCAACCCTATAGAGACCTGGTCACATTGAAGAAGACTCCATTAACCTAGACCAACCCTATAGAGACCTGGTCACATTGAAGAAGACTCCTTTAACCTGGACCAACCCTATAGAGACCTGGTCACATTGAAGAAGACTCCATTAACCTCGACCAACCCTATAGAGACCTGGTCACATTGAAGAAGACTCTATTAACCTAGACCAACCCTATAGAGACCTGGTAACCATAAAGAAGATTCCATTAACCTCGACCAACCCTATAGAGACCTGGTCACCATGAAGAAGACTCCATTAACCTAGACCAACCCTATAGAGACCTGGTCACCATGAAGAAGACTCCATTAACCTGGACCAACCCTATAGAGAACTGGTCACATTGAAGAAGACTCCATTAACCTAGACCAACCCTATAGAGACCTGGTCACATTGAAGGAGACTCCATTAACCTAGACCAACCCAATAGAGACCTGGTCACATTGAAGAAGACTCCATTAACCTAGACCAGCCCTATAGAGACCTGGTCAACCACGAAGAAGACTCCATTAACCTAGACCAACCCTATAGAGACCTGGTCACCAACGAAGAAGACTCCATTAACCTAGACCAACCCTATAGAGACCTGGTCACCATGAAGAAGACTCCATTAACCTAGACCAACCCTATAGAGACCTGGTCACCATGAAGAAGAATCCATTAACCTAGACCAACCCTATAGAGACCTGGTCACATTGAAGAAGACTCCATTAACCTAGACCAACCCTATAGAGACCTGGTCACCATGAAGAAGACTCCATTAACCTAGACCAAACCTATAGAGATTTGGTCACATTGAAGAAGACTCCATTAACCTAGACCAGCCCTATAGAGACCTGGTGACCTACAAAGAAGACTCTATTAACCTAGACCAACCCTATAGAGACCTGGTCACATTGAAGAAGACTCCATTAACCTAGACCAACCCAATAGAGACCTTGTGACCTACAAAGAAGACTCTATTAACCTAGACCAACCCTATAGAGACCTGGTCACATTGAAGAAGACTCCATTAACCTAGACCAACCCTATAGAGACCTGGTCACCCAGTTTCTCCCAGATAGAATCTATTCAGCCACGGATCACTGAATTGAGACATGATATCTCTTGATTCAACAACAGATGAATCTGCCTAATACAATGTGGGGATGGAACCAAGGAGAGAGAAGGTAAACCGGCACAGCAAAAACACAATTAGAAGGAGGCCAGAGGAGAGTAAATAAAGGACATCCCATGTTGAACAGAGATATTAGTTATACTGGATACAGGCCTCCACCTCTGTGGTCAGGGCTAGAGATAGTATGTGGTGAAACACATGAATACCAGGTGCAGAGAGAGAGAGAGAGAGAGAGAGAGAGAGAGAGAGAGAGAGAGAGAGAGAGAGAGAGAGAGAGAGAGAGAGAGAGAGAGAGAGAGAGAGAGAGAGAGAGAGAGAGAGAGATGCCAGAATGAGAGATTGAGAGAGAGAGAGAGATGCCAGAATGAGAAATTGAGATAGAGAGAGAGATGCCAGAATGAGAGATTGAGATGGAGGAACTCACTTCCTGGTTCTGAGCTGCATCTCCTTCCCTGTAATGGCTCTATGTCTGGGTCTGAAAAGGTTATCTGAAAACACACACATAACGCTTATTGTTAACAACAGTTTGTGATTTCTAATGTTAAGGAAGTCTTGAGTTTTTGCTCATCTGAGTTAGAATACCGCATGATAAACTGCCGACCATACTATTTACCAACATAGTTTTCCTATCTTTTTATTTACCACCACAATGATCTGCATAGGGATAAATCAACAAGAAAATGCAGATCCAGAGGTGACGCCCCCTAGTGGCCGGTGATTTTAATGCAGGTAAATCGTCAATACAGGAGCAAGATCGAATCCTACTGTGCCGGCTCTGTTGCTAGTCGGATGTGGCAGGGCTTGTAAACTATCATGGATTACAAAGGGAAACCTAGCCGCAAGCTGCCTAGTGACGCGAGCCTACCAGATGAGCTAAATGCCTTCTATGCTAGCTTCTAGGCGAAAAATACTGAACCATGCATGACAGCATCAGCTGTTCCGGAGGACTGTGTGATCACGCTCTCCGTCGCCGATGTGAGTAAGACCTTAAAACAGGTCAACATTCACAGTGCCGCAGGGCCAGACGGATTACCAGGAGGTGTACTCCGAGCCTGCGCTGACCAGCTGGTAAGTGTCTTCACTGACATGTTTAACCTCTCCCTGACCCAGTCTGTAATACCTACATGTTTCAAGCAGACCACCGTAGTCCCTGTGCCCAAGAACACCAAGGTAACCTGTCTAAATGACTATTGCACCGTAGCACTCACATGCTGTATTTATCCTTGAGTGGCTGATCATGGCTCACATCAACACCCTCATCCCAGACACCCTGGACAGAGCCACAGATTTTGCAATCTCTGTTGCACTCCACACTGCCCTCTCCCACCTGGACAAGAGGAACACCTATGTGAGAATGTTGTTAATTGACTACAGCTCAGCGATCAACACCATAGTGCCCTTCAAGCTCATCACTAAGCTCAGGACCCTGGGACTGAACACCTCCCTCTGCAACTGGATCCTGGACTTCCTGGCGGGCCGCCCCCAGGTGGTAAGGGTAGGCAACAACACATCCGCCACGCTGACCCTCATAACAGGGGCCCCTCAGGGGTGCGTGCTCAGTCCCCTCCTGTACTCCCTGTTCACCCACAACTGCGTGGCCAAGCACAGCTCCAACCATTATTACGTTTGCTGACGACACGACGGTGGTAGGCCTGATCACCGACGACGACGAGACCGACCCATAAGTTTAATAAATTGCGACAATAAAATAAAAACTAAACTCATAAAGCAACAGAATGGCAAAAGTCTTACCAGACTTGATACATATTAATCAAACAGGGTTTATTAAAAATAGAAAGCTGAAATAATAGATTTCATTAAAATATTATATAATAATCCTAAAGCAAAAAATATACACAAATAATACATTATCTTTAGACAGGGATGCTCTCTCTCCACCCTCCTGTTTGCACTGGCAATTGAACCGCTTGCAGATGAATTAGACTGGATCTAAACATAGAGATCTAAACAGAAACATTTACACAGGTAAACATGAATATAAATACAACTTATTTGCAGAGGATCTTCTGATATATCTGACGAATACTGAAAACTCAATGCCCCTCCTTGTTAAAAATATTTTCAGAATACTCTAAAATACTATAAATAATCTGAAAATAATGGCAATAGGAAAAATAAAAAACAATATCCTTTAAGTGAAATATATAAAGATAACTTTATTCCATTACTCAACAACATGAAAGCAGATCTAGATAAATACAACAATCTTCCCATGAATCTTACAGGTGTAATAAATCTCTTCTGAATGGCTGCCGACGTTTTTAGATTTACTTTCGGTAATACCAATTACCCCACCGAAGACATTAGAGTACACTCAGCCAAATCTAAAAAAAAGAACTGATATTGGCACAAGATGGAGGGAGTGATGGAACACACAGTGCATTCGGAAAGTATTCAGACCCTTTGACTTTTTCTACATTTTGTTACATTACAGCCTTATGGATTAAAATCCTCATTAATCTACACACAATACCCCATAATGACAAAGCCAAAACATATTTTTAGAAATGTTTGCAAATGTATTGAAAAATAAAAAAACACAGAAATACCTTATTTACGTATTTAAGTCTTCAGACCCTTTGCTATGAGACTCGAAATTGAGCTCAGGTGCATCCTGTTTCCATTGATCGTCCTTAAGATGTTTCTACAACAAGTGGTACTTGCAATTGTGGTACATGCAATTGATTGGACATGATTTGGAAAGGCACACACCTGTCTATATAAGATCCCACAGTTAACAGTGCATGTCAGAGCCATGAGGTCGAAGGAATTGTCCGTAGAGCTCCGAGACAGGATCGTGCAAGGCACAGATCTGGGGAAGGGTACCAAAACATTTCTGCAGCATTGAAGGTCCCCAAGAACACAGTGGCCTCCATCATTTTTAAATAGAAGAATTAGCAACATTTTCTAAAAACCAGTTTTTGCTTTGTCATTATGGGGTATTGTGTGTAGATTGATGAGGGGGGGAAAAACAATTTCATAAATGTTAGAATAAGGCTGTAACGTAACAAAATTAGGAAAAAGTCAAGGGGTTTGAATACTTTCTGAATGCACTGTAACTAATTAAATTACAGTTAAAAATATATGCTTAATCCATTATAAACTAAAGTATAGAATTTATTATACAAGATACAAAATTCACAAATTCTACAGCACAACGGCAGAGTCATGTCTGAAGTGTAAAACTAATAATTACTCAATAATCCCAGTGCTTTCTGGGATATAAAGTCCAAATGTTATGGACGGAGCTAGAAAGTTGGCTGTCAAAATCCGTCTATCTGCATATTTCAAGACATGGCATATGGGGGTGCGGTGAGATACCCAATGGATTGGACGATACTCTTCTCGTCAATCAATTTGAGAAGAAAAAAAACGTTTGATTAAAAACTAGAAATCAAATGACCCTCCATTGTTAAGACAGTGGATGAATCAAATGCAGTGGCGACCCGTCATTTAGGGCAGGTGGAACCTGTTTTGTTTTGTTATTTTGGCATTAATACGTGTCACATATCAGTTTGCAAAACAATGTAAAAAATAAAAGAATCATTGAGTTAATAAAGCCTCCATACAAACATGGTCTCTTTTTTGCTTTCTTGAGTAAGGCAGCTCCAAAATCCAGGTGTTTCAGCCTAGCTCAGTGCTTTCTGTGGTGGTGGTGGGGCAGCCAGCCAAAATACAGAGCGTAGGGGTTGGTAATGTTATCTAGTTGCACCGTGATTGGCTCAGTGTTCTGTCACTCATGGGGACACTATATCACAGCAAAATCTACGGGTAGAGCTAAAAAAAATTCAAACCCCTTGGGTGCTGCCATAGAGTTACATTAGTCACCACAAAATCTATGAGCTCGAGAGAGAAAAAAAGTGCCCATCCAAGAAGGCTCAAGGTCATTGGCCACAGATAAAATGACGTCAAATCACGTTATATCTACCGTAGCTTTGATTGGACTGATCATGTCAACATCATTCTTTAAAAAATCTTAGCTAGCAAGCTAGGGAAGCAGGTATCTTCATGAATAAAGTCGACAACCTACTGGCAAATCCTTTTTCAATCCTTGTCATACGAAGAGAAATTATAGATAAAACGTATCGGTGCTCATCGGCCATAAACATTACACAACAAAGTTTGGAAATCGCAAATTCAACAATGAGTGGTTTCGGAAGGAATCAGTGACAATGCCTCTTCCCCCTCAGGAGGCTGAAAAGATTTGTAATGGGCTCTCAGATCCTCATAAAGTTCTACAGCTGTTCTACATGGACTGGGTACTGGTTCCCCATGTATACAGCCAAGTGTTATCAGTACTCATTGTATTCTATTTAATCCATGGGATATTATTTTTCTGTATTTTTCTCTCTGCATTGTTGGAAAAGGACCAATAAAGTACGCATTTCACTGTTAGTCTGCACCTGTTGTTTTACGCAGCATGTGACAAATACAAATTTGATTTGATTTGATTGAGTTGAGAATTGAGGATTCACAGTTAAGCAACAACTTCTACTTGTCCTGAGCTTGAAGAGATTGACTGACTTATCAGAGAGAGAGAGAGAGAGAGAGAATCACACTTTGCAAGCACAGCACTTCTGCCTGCCAGAGAATATCATTCACTATCACCCAGAAGAGACACTTTTTCATTGTGGCAGGCAGGTACAGTATTTGCATTGATTTGCTTAGATGAGGTATTCATATCCTGCATTCATTATCATACGGGAATTGTGTCTTTGTTTTGTCAACAGCTAATTCTCCAAATGATAATCCTTTATTACTCAATGACATTATCGTTGATCTGAGCCAATGATGTAGTTTTACACCAGGACCAGCAGTGGGCAGTAAGCACTATGAAATCAGCATACTACCGGTGTTTTGGTTTCATTTTCCATTAAAGGGGCAATCTGCTTTTTCAAACAATAACAAAAGGTACACCCCGCCACTGTTTCGGTAAACAACTGAGGGTTGGGGCTGGAGAAATGTAACTACTCTCAAATTCATAGACAGAGCTATGGATGTAAGGACGGACCATCCATGATATCTACGTTACAGTTTGTTCACAATTACATTGTTTGCAAAGAAAGGAATAAAACAAGCTTATAGTTTGGGTTCTGATGGGGTACGACAGTTGAACTGAGCTCATGGGTATATATAATTGATTTAAAAGTCAAAAAAATCGATGTAACAATCCCAGATTGCCCCTTTAAAGCTGCTCTTCACCAGTGCAATTTGTTAATCAGGTAGAAACGGTGCTTTGACAGATGAATAAGCCCATCACATCTGAGGGTCAGAGCTGTCTGACGCCAATCATTTTTTTTTACCATGAATAGAGCCACATATTTAAAAAAAAAAAACTGGAACAATATGAACAAACTGGTGGTTAGATATCTCATTGTGTCATGTTATTTTGATATGCACAGCAAGCCCGAGGGCCAAACGTGCAGACAGAAGAGAGCTCTGACTATGGGTGGTATACAGCCACTGCAGCTGCACATGGACAATGGGTGTCATTGTGAAAGAGATGGTGTTGAGAGAGAGAGAGAGAGAGAGAGAGAGAGAGAGAGAGAGAGAGAGAGAGAGAGAGAGAGAGAGAGAGAGAGAGAGAGAGAGAGAGAGATGGGCAGAAACAGAGTCACTGGTACCGTACCACTCAGAGGGGAGGGAGAGAGAGAGAGAGACAGAGAGAGAGAGAGACAGAGAGAGAGAGAGAGAGAGAGACAGAGAGACAGAGAGAGAGAGAGAGAGAGAGAGAGAGAGAGAGAGAGAGAGAGAGATGGGCAGAAACAGAGTCACTGGTACCGTACCACTCAGAGGGCTAGCTCTGGTGCTGTGTCCTCTTCTATGGTGCCTCAGCATCATCTCATCTGGCTGGTGGTCAGAGTACCTCTCCTCCCTCCTCTCTTCCGCCCGCCTCTCCATCTCTCTCAGTCTGCCCTGAGAGCGACTGATGAAGTCTGGTCTGGATCGCTCCAGAGCCTCCTGCCAAAAGAAGATACTGTATATGGGCCAAAAACAGAGACATTTCAGTCATTTAGTAGACACTCTTGTCTAGAGTGACATATAATATAATATAATATGCCATTTAGCAGACGCTTTTATCCAAAGCATATGGGTGGTCCCGGGGATAGAACCCACTACTACCCTGGCGTTACAAGCGCCATGCTCTACCAAATTGAGCTACAGAGGACCACATACAGTCAGCGCATTCAACTAAAGTAAGTACAACATCTATCTGCCCTGCGTGGCTAATCTTTAGCAGCGGCCCGAGGACACTGCCCTGAGGTACGTCTAGAACTGCTGACGCTGGTACGCTTCATGTGGAGGTTAAGCTAGCTAGGAGCTGGCGCATGTTGTGATGTTGTGTTACTAGTGATATCACCCTCACAGAAATGTAGTGTGTGTTTTTTTAGCCGGAGACGAACAATATAACAAGATAAAGATTGTCTTTCACAGCGTGCAACAACTCTGAGAGCTGAACTCGCCTGCTGTGAAAGCATTAAGCCTGGAGCCCAACACAAGTCTTTAATTATAACGTTTCATACTTGTATACATCCAAAACTTACTCCAGAACCTCAACTTACCCTGGGTGAAGGAATGTTGGCTTTGCTAGTTTCTGGGTCAGAATCAGGATTCAGGGGAATAAACCCAACGTAAGTCTGGGTTGTGGGATGTGTGGTTCTGGTGGTCTCAACAGGGTCTAGTCTGTTGTCATCAGTCCTGGGATGTGTGGTTCTGGTGGTCTCAACAGGGTCTAGTCTGTTGTCATCAGTCCTGGGATGTGTGGTTCTGGTGGTCTCAACAGGGTCTAGTCTGTTGTCATCAGTCCTGGGATGTGTGGTTCTGGTGGTCTCAACAGGGTCTAGTCTGTTGTCATCAGTCCTGGGATGTGCGGTTCTGGTGGTCTCAACAGGGTCTAGTCTGTTGTCATCAGTCCTGGGATGTGTGGTTCTGGT
The DNA here is from genome assembly GCF_964263955.1 of Coregonus lavaretus. Lineage (NCBI taxonomy): Eukaryota > Metazoa > Chordata > Actinopteri > Salmoniformes > Salmonidae > Coregonus > Coregonus lavaretus. The sequence continues at coordinate 297,380 of NW_028159754.1, read as the reverse complement.
GGTCTCAACAGGGTCTAGTCTGTTGTGATCAGTCTTGGGATGTGTGGTTCTGGTGGTCTCAACAGGGTCTAGTCTGTTGTCATCAGTCCTGGGATGTGTGGTTCTGGTGGTCTCAACAGGGTCTAGTCTGTTGTCATCAGTCCTGGGATGTGTGGTTCTGGTGGTCTCAACAGGGTCTAGTCTGACACTGTTGTCATCAGTCCTGGGATGTGTGGTTCTGGTGGTCTCAACAGGGTCTAGTCTGTTGTGATCAGTCTTGGGATGTGTGGTTCTGGTGGTCTCAACAGGGTCTAGTCTGTTGTCATCAGTCCTGGGATGTGTGGTTCTGGTGGTCTCAACAGGGTCTAGTCTGTTGTCATCAGTCCTGGGATGTGTGGTTCTGGTGGTCTCAACAGGGTCTAGTCTGACACTGTTGTCATCAGTCCTGGGATGTGTGGTTCTGGTGGTCTCAACAGGGTCTAGTCTGTTGTCATCAGTCCTGGGATGTGTGGTTCTGGTGGTCTCAACAGGGTCTAGTCTGTTGTCATCAGTCCTGGGATGTGCGGTTCTGGTGGTCTCAACAGGGTCTAGTCTGACACTGTTGTCATCAGTCCTGGGATGTGTGGTTCTGGTGGTCTCAACAGGGTCTAGTCTGTTGTCATCAGTCCTGGGATGTGTGGTTCTGGTGGTCTCAACAGGGTCTAGTCTGTTGTCATCAGTCCTGGGATGTGTGGTTCTGGTGGTCTCAACAGGGTCTAGTCTGTTGTCATCAGTCCTGGGATGTGTGGTTCTGGTGGTCTCAACAGGGTCTAGTCTGTTGTCATCAGTCCTGGGATGTGTGGTTCTGGTGGTCTCAACAGGGTCTAGTCTGTTGTCATCAGTCCTGGGATGTGTGGTTCTGGTGGTCTCAACAGGGTCTAGTCTGTTGTGATCAGACCTGGGATGTGTGGTTCTGGTGGTCTCAACAGGGTCTAGTCTGTTGTCATCAGTCCTGGGATGTGTGGTTCTGGTGGTCTCAACAGGGTCTAGTCTGTTGTCATCAGTCCTGGGATGTGTGGTTCTGGTGGTCTCAACAGGGTCTAGTCTGTTGTCATCAGTCCTGGGATGTGTGGTTCTGGTGGTCTCAACAGGGTCTAGTCTGTTGTCATCAGTCCTGGGCCTCACACAACCACCAGCATCCTTCACTAGAAGAGAGTGAGCGAGTGATTGAGAGAGTGATAGAAAAAAGAGAGGGTGGTTTGATTGCTCACTCTCTCTCACACAAATTCAATAAACTTCATATAACAAAGTACTTCTCCTTCCAATAACCTTCTTCTACCTTTCAATCAAAAATGGTATTATAATCTGATCAAAAGACAATTATCTGATTATAAGACAATTTGAGGAAAAATGTACTTGACACACAGAGAGACCTTCAAGCAAGATACATTTTGTTTAATTAATACCTCCTCAAAACTTAGAACCTAGCAACACGTCTGACCTTATCATATTCTTTCAGGTAATTGTCTCAAGGATCGATATTTGTTATGAGGTATGTTCTGTGAAGGTCATTAACGTCCGGGCAAAACTAAAAAGCAACAAATACCCAGTGTTTTTCCCTCGGGTGACGTGGATGACCTTGAGTCCCGTGTAGAAAGGTCACGTGTTGTCTTCTTCAGGCTCCGTTGTCTCTGGAGTTTGATATTGGCTATGATGGCGGCAGCGTTGAGGGCTAGGACCTCCTCCGGAGACCGCTGATGGGATGTGGGCTCTGAAACACAGGACGCCTTCGTTAGACAGTTAGCCACAAATCAATATGCTTATTTTACATTTACATTTACGTCATTTAGCAGACGCTCTCATCCAGAGCCACTTACAAATTGGTGCATTCACCTTATGATAGCCAGTGGGACAACCACTTTACAATATTTGTTCAATATATATACATATATATATACATTTTTTTGGGGGGGTGGGGTAGGGGGGGAGGATTTTGATATACTTTAAGAAAATAGTTGAAGTTGTGCCGACCAAGATCAGTGAAATGAATGATGTCTTTTACTAAGTGACATAGAGATCGAACGCAGTGCATGAGTAGGCCTATAGTCCTTGTTGGAATGAAATCCAGGTGAAAAAATACGTTTAATTTAGAACATAACAATGACAAAACGACAGGATACGAGAGGTCTACAAAAAAGGTTTCACCAAATACAGTTTTCCTATTGTCCTGCCAGTCCTGCTACCTTTGCAACCAGACTACATCAAACATTTACTTTAAGACGATGCGCCTCAGGCCTCGGTAATTAACAAATGACACTCATAATGAGCCTGATTAAAGAATAATGAGTAATTTCCCGCAGGGAGCCGTGAGAATAGCTGCAGACACAGCAGCAGTAAGCTCTCAGAGAGATCCACCATTACTTATTGAAGTGACATTCACTTTCAGACATGCAATACTATTACACCACAGACTGGAGTACTGTAGGCCACAGTTAGACGACGCTCAATATATTGATTATTCTTATTCAAAGACGTAACAAACTCTATAAATGTGTTGTGTTATTATAATATAGAATACTGTGTAATTGCTGTATTATTATAATATAGAATAATGTATAATTACTGTATTATTATAATATAGAATAATGTGTAATTACTGTATTATTATAATATAGAATACTGTATAATTACTGTATTATTATAATATAGAATACTGTGTAATTACTGTATTATTATAATATAGAATACTGTATAATTACTGTATTATTATAATATAGAATTGTCATGGGCCTCTCACTCCACCGGGTTACCACCTTAATTTTCTTCCACTCTGCTCACCACTCTCTCTACTCAGCCTAACTAGCTCCACCTGTCCCTGCTCTGCTCTGCTCTAATTACTCTGCCAGCTGCGCTGCATTACCCACTACCTCTCCCAGTATTTAAGGCCCTGTCTTTCAGCTCTCCGGTGTCAGATCGTCTGCAAAGCTCACACCCGGAACCTGTTTGCTCGCGCTTCTGGCTCACCCTGGTTTTGTGACCCCGGACCTGCCTGTTTTTTGGATACTCTTCTGCCTCAGGAGATCCAGACCTGCTTCTGCCATTACGACTCCTGACTACTCTTCAATCCCGGTAACTCTGACCAGCCTTCTGCCTTGCTACTACGTATTTTGGATTTCCCTTGAACTGTACTGCTGCCTGGTTTCATTCCGCCCTGTTGTGTCTGTGTCTCCCCCCCCCAGGACTTCTGGACCACCCACCACCGGCTTCATAGGACGCATCGCTGCCACTGGGGGGGGCACAGACCCAGCGCATTGGACGGGATCCCTGTTACCCCTGGAGCCTTCATTCACTCCCTACTTCCCTTTTCCCTTTAGTTTAATAAACTTTCTGGTGTGACGCAATTGTGGTCCTCTGGTCGTCTGTCTGAACCGTGACAGTACGATCTGACCATTATGGACTCAGCGCACACTTTCCCCGACATGGAAACCGATGAGCATGAGCAGCAGTTCCAGCAGCAGCAACAACAACTCGCCATGATCATTCAACTCCTCACCAACCTTACCCCAGCCAGTCTGCCCACCAGCCCAGCCCCCGAGTTACCTGCCCCGGTCATTGCAGCCGCTGCTCCGGAACCCAAGATTGGAAACCCCGAGCGGTTCAACGGCGATTCAACCCAGGTCCGGCCATTCCTGACTAGCTGCCGACTTCAGTTCTCCTTGCAGCCAAGGACCTTCGCCACGGAGGGGGCTAAAGTTGGGTATGCCATCACTCACCTGACGGGCCGAGCTCGACTCTGGGGAACAGCAGAGTTCGAACGTCAAACCCCCGCATGTGCAACCTTCGACCTGTTTGCTGAGGAGATGCTGAAGGTGTTTGACCTGGATTCACCCACCGCAGAGGCGTCTCGTGAACTGTTCAGTATTCGACAAGGCAGACGTACAGTCGCAGACCATTCCATCGACTTCCGAACCCTGGCTAGACGAAGTTCTTGGAACACACCATCGTTGGTGGACGCGTTCTTCCATAGTTTGGCTGACTATATCAAGGACGAGTTGGTCTCCCATGAACGGCCTTCCACTCTTGATGAAGCCATCGCACTGACTGTCAGGATCGACAGAAGGATACAGACCCGTCGTCGTGAGAGGGGGCGCCAAGGTCCACCTACTACCGGCATTCGGAGAGATCCGACTGGGCTCCTGTCATCTACTGCCACTCACCCAGGTCAGCTTGATCAGTCTGAGCCTATGGAGATTGGGCGAGCCTCCCTCACTCCTGCAGAGCGCCAGCGCCGCTTCACCTCAAACCTCTGCCTCTATTGTGGAGGTGAGGGACATCGTGTGGTAACCTGCCCTTTAAAGGGCCGAAGCTCACCGGGCATAGGGGGAGTCCGGTTGAGTTCAATGACCATCCAGTCCTCCGACCGCAAACCCCTGCTGCAAGTTCACCTCCGCCTCTCTGACTCAACTCACACCCTGGCTGCTCTGGTGGATTCTGGCGCCGAAGCCAACATAATGGACATCAAGCTGGCACGCCAACTGGGACTGGAGAACCTCCGTTTGACACCTCCTATTCCTGCCCGGGCACTGGACGGACACTTACTCGGATCGGTCACTCATGTCACGGCCCCGGTCTCGATGGGTCTGTCCGGAAACCATCAAGAAACTATCCAGTTTCACCTGCTCCCCTCTCCAGGCCAACCCCTCATCCTGGGTTACCCATGGCTCCGCCGGCACAACCCTCAGCTCGACTGGGTGACCGGGGTGATCAGGGAGTGGGGAGAGGACTGCCACCGAACCTGCTTGCTTGCTGCCGCACTACCCCCTCGGCCAGTACCTACTAACTCCGCTCCTGACCTCTCCAATGTCCCAGAATGCTACCATGGTCTCAGAGAGGTGTTTAACAAAGCAAGAGCCACATCTCTGCCCCCTCACCGACCGTACGACTGTGCCATCGACCTCCTCCCTGGAACAGCTCCTCCAAAGGGTCGTCTTTATTCGTTGTCTGCTCCTGAAAGAAAGTCCATGGAGGACTACATCAATGGCTCTCTGTCCGCAGGATTAATCCGTTCATCTTCATCTCCTGCTGGTGCTGGCTTCTTCTTTGTGGGGAAGAAGGACGGATCTCTTCGCCCCTGCATCGACTACAGGGGACTCAACGACATCACAGTGAAAAACCGTTACCCTCTGCCTCTGCTCACCTCTGCTTTTGAGTTGCTCCAGGGAGCCACTGTTTTTACCAAGTTGGATCTCAGAAACGCTTACCACCTAGTGCGGATCCGGGAGGGAGATGAATGGAAAACCGCATTCAATACACCAACAGGCCACTACGAGTATCTGGTTATGCCTTTTGGCCTCACCAATGCTCCTGCTGTGTTCCAGGCTCTAGTGAATGATGTACTGCGGGACATGTTAAACAAGTTTGTCTTCGTTTACCTGGATGACATCTTAATCTACTCCAGAAACCTGTCTGAACACACCCGCCATGTCCAGCAAGTCCTTCATCGTCTTCTGGAGAATTCCCTCTACGCCAAGGCAGAGAAATGTGAGTTTCACGTCAAGACAGTGGCCTTCCTGGGGTACATAGTGGCAGAGGGAAGTATCCAAATGGATCCTGCCAAAGTATCAGCAGTCACTTCATGGCCTGTTCCGGAGAACAGAAAGAAGCTGCAACAGTTTCTGGGGTTTGCTAACTTCTATAGGAAGTTTATCCGGAACTACAGTACCGTTGCTGCCCCTCTCACTGCTCTAACCAGCACCAAGCAACCCTTCACCTGGACCCCAGCAGCCGACAAAGCCTTCAGTACCCTCAAGGTGAGGTTCACCTCCGCTCCCATCCTCCAGATGCCTGATGTGGACCGGCAATTCATTGTGGAGGTGGACGCCTCGGATGTGGGAGTTGGTGCTGTGATTTCTCAGTGGGCTGCGGAGGATAGGAAGCTCCATCCCTGTGCCTTTTTCTCACGTCGGTTGTCCCCCTCTGAGTGCAATTACGACATAGGGAACCGTGAGCTGCTGGCTGTGAAGCTTGCCTTGGAGGAGTGGCGTCACTGGCTGGAGGGGTCCACCATTCCATTTCTCGTTTGGACCGATCATAAGAACTTGGAGTACATCCGCACGGCCAAACGGTTGAACTCCAGGCAGTCCCGCTGGGCCCTGTTCTTCACCAGGTTTAATTTCACTCTGTCATACCGGCCTGGATCACGCAACACCAAGCCAGACGCCCTCTCCCGTCAATTCCAGAAGGATGACACCCCCTCCAAGGACCCTGTGTCGATTCTGCCAAGTCCCTGCATCGTTGCAGCTCTGACCTGGGCTGTTGAGGAACAGGTGCTGGAGGCTCTCCGTAACCAGCCAGGTCCCAGCACTTGCCCAGCTGACCGCCTTTTTGTCCCCGAAGACCTGAGGTCCCAGGTCGTTCAGTGGGGACATGACTCCCGCCTAGCTTGTCACCCTGGCTCCACCCGCACTTACAACCTGCTCGCCCAGAGGTTCTGGTGGCCCTCTCTGAGGAAGGATGTACGGGAATTCGTCCAAGCCTGCCCCATCTGCAACCAACACAAGTCGTCCTGCCAGCCCCCAGCCGGATTGCTGCAGCCCCTGCCTGTGCCCAGACGTCCCTGGTCTCACATCGCCCTTGACTTTGTCACGGGGCTGCCCCCTTCAAGTGGCATGACCGTCATTCTCACCATCGTTGACCGTTTCAGCAAGATGGCACACTTCATTCCCCTCCCCAAGCTCCCAACCGCCAAGGAGACCGCCCAGGTGGTCCTGGAACACGTCTTCCGGATCCACGGACTGCCAAAGGATGTAGTTTCTGACCGTGGTCCACAATTCTCCTCCGCTTTTTGGAAGGAGTTCTGTCACCTGCTGGGAGCCACAGTCAGTCTGACTTCCGGATTCCATCCCCAATCCAATGGGCAGTCAGAGCGGGCTAATCAGGAGCTCGAGAAGGCACTGCGATGCATGACTTCACGCAACCCCCACTCCTGGTCGCAGCAATTGACATGGGTGGAGTACGCACACAATTCTCTGACCTGCTCTGCCATCGGTATGTCCCCTTTCCAATGTGTTTATGGATACCAGCCTCCTCTATTTGCCAGCCAGGAAGAGGAGGTTACTTGCCCATCTGCACTTGCTTTTGCCCGTCGATGTCGCCGCACCTGGTCACAAGCCCGAGCCACACTCCTCAGATCCGTTGCCAGCTACACTACCGGGGCCAACCGTCGGAGAATTCCTGCTCCCACCTACCATGTTGGTCAAAGGGTGTGGTTGTCATCGAAGAACCTGCCACTCAGGGTGGAGTCGCAGAAGCTGGCACCTCGGTTCATTGGCCCATTCCCTATCATAAGAGTGATTAGCCCAACTGCTGTCCGGCTCCAACTGCCTAATTCCCTGAGGGTGCACCCCACTTTCCATGTGTCTAAGATTAAGGCCATCCATGAGAGTCCGCTGGTCCCTGCTGCGCCTGGTCCTCCTCCTCCACGGCTCGTCGATGGTGGTCTGGTTTACACCGTCCGCCGCCTGCTTCGGTCCAGACGGAGGGGTAGGGGTCTCCAGTACCTCATTGACTGGGAGGGCTATGGACCTGAGGAGAGGACCTGGGTGCCAGCTAGTCGGATTGTGGATAGGACTCTCATCACCGCTTTCCACCAACGGCATCCTGATCAACCTGCAATCCGTAGGGGCCGCCCCAGAGGGGTCCCTAACCGTCCGGCCCGCTCGGCTTCCTGTCCTGTGCCTGATCCTGTCTCGGGACCTGTCCCATCTCCCGACCACGGCCCTCCGGCTTCCTCCGAGGATGAGGACGTTCACTCGGACCGTTCGGAGGAGTTCTAGCCCTCCTCCGGCTCCCCTCCTCCCGCCCGGCGTGGTGTTGCTCTTGGGACTTCTGGGGCCGTCCCTTGGGGGGGGGGTTCTGTCATGGGCCTCTCACTCCACCGGGTTACCACCTTAATTTTCTTCCACTCTGCTCACCACTCTCTCTACTCAGCCTAACTAGCTCCACCTGTCCCTGCTCTGCTCTGCTCTAATTACTCTGCCAGCTGCGCTGCATTACCCACTACCTCTCCCAGTATTTAAGGCCCTGTCTTTCAGCTCTCCGGTGTCAGATCGTCTGCAAAGCTCACACCCGGAACCTGTTTGCTCGCGCTTCTGGCTCACCCTGGTTTTGTGACCCCGGACCTGCCTGTTTTTTGGATACTCTTCTGCCTCAGGAGATCCAGACCTGCTTCTGCCATTACGACTCCTGACTACTCTTCAATCCCGGTAACTCTGACCAGCCTTCTGCCTTGCTACTACGTATTTTGGATTTCCCTTGAACTGTACTGCTGCCTGGTTTCATTCCGCCCTGTTGTGTCTGTGTCTCCCCCCCCCAGGACTTCTGGACCACCCACCACCGGCTTCATAGGACGCATCGCTGCCACTGGGGGGGGCACAGACCCAGCGCATTGGACGGGATCCCTGTTACCCCTGGAGCCTTCATTCACTCCCTACTTCCCTTTTCCCTTTAGTTTAATAAACTTTCTGGTGTGACGCAATTGTGGTCCTCTGGTCGTCTGTCTGAACCGTGACATAGAATAATGTATAATTGTTGTATTATTATAATATAGAATACTGTATAATTACTGTATTATTATAATATAGAATGCTGTATAATTGCTGTATTATTATAATATAGAATACTGTATAATTGCTGTATAATGATATAGCTGTATTGTTAGGGAGTTGAAGCCAGACCAGGAGGGGGTGTGACTGTGTGCTTTCAATCAGCTCCACTAAATCTTAGATTATTTCTGTCACGTTAAGCAGTTCTTAATTCCCCTGGAATCCTATCTCCCTCTCTGCCTTTCTCTCTGCCTGTGAAAAAAAGGACAGGAATACATTTTGCAAGCAAAAGGATGCATGGGAAATGAAAGAGAGATAGAGAGAGAGAGAGAGAGAGAGCGAGAGAGAGAGAGAGAGAGAGAGAGAGAGAGAGAGAGGGAGGGGGGGGGGGGGGGGGGGGGGGGGGGGGGGGGATGTGTGGGTAGTAATGTGATAGGACCTCCGCTCTGCTTCGGGGTAGCAGTGCTGTCTGACAATGAACCGCCGCTGATGCAGATATCCGGCAGCGAGAGTTTCAATTAAAACTGCACTGAGGAGGATAAAGGATAAATGATTCATCCCAATACAATAATATAATACAGTTCAATTATACATCAAAGAAGACTGAGGAGGACTCAAACCTCAGAGTTCATTGTAAGGATGGTGGAGTGTGTATGACAAATAAATACATGCTATAGCACGCACACACACACACACACACACACACACACACACACACACACACACACACAGAGACACACAGAGACACACAGAGACACACAGAGACACAGAGAGACACAGAGACACACAGAGACACACAGAGACACACACAGAGACACAAGACACACAGAGACACACAGAGACACACAGAGACACACAGAGGCACACACACACACAGAGACACACAGAGACACACAGAGACACACACAGAGACACAGAGACACACAGAGACACACAGAGACACACAGAGACACAGCTGTAAAGATAAACTATATACTTAGACAGTCCTCTAATACAGAGACTGGTGCAGTCAGTCCAGAGGAGGCTGGTGGGAGCAGCTGTATTATTATTATATGTAATATTGGAGGATGGGCTCATTGTAACGTCTGGAATGGAATTTATGGAACACCATCAAACACATCAAACAAATGGAAACCACTGTCACGACTTCCCGCCGAGGCTGCCTCCCCTCCTTGTTCGGGGCAGGCTTCGGCGTTCGGCGTCACCGGCTTACTGACCACTACCGCCCCCAATTATCATCATCACATTTGTCTTGTCTTGTCAATCACACACACCTGGTTCTTATCCCCTCGTTAGTCCGTGTATAAGTGTTCCCTCTGCCCCCCTTGTCCTTTGTGGGTGATTGTTTGAATGTGAGAGTAGTGGAGCTCGGTGGAGCTGCTCGTACCATTTTGTTACCAGGGTAGATGTTTCCCCTGTGCCTATGTATTGTATGGAGATACCGTTACAGTGTATTGCCAGGGTACATAGTTTCCCCAGTGCCTGTTTCGTTTGTCGCTATTCCAGCGTATTTTGTGTAAGGAAGGAATAAACTCTGTATTGGGTGATTACCCTCCTGCACCTGACTCCTTCCATCACACTCATCACAAACACAATGAGCCTGTCCTCCTACAGCGCCTCCCACCAGCTTCCACAGAGTCAGTCCGAGTCATATACAGTCATCTCCTATCAACACCTCTGGGTGCAGTGAGACAGTGACTCCTCTCACTGTGGTCCTCTGTAGCTCAGCTGGTAGAGCACGGCGCTTGTAACGCCAAGGTAGTGGGTTCGATCCCCGGGACCACCCATACACAAAAATGTATGCACGCATGACTGTAAGTCGCTTTGGATAAAAGCGTCTGCTAAATGGCATATTTTATTATTATTATATTACCTTGGGGCTTGATGAGAGTGAAAGCAGAGGGTTGGGGTTCGCTGCTCCTGACGCCTGCCTGGTGAGGATGTAGTGGTAGATCTCCTTCTCTCTCAGTCCCACTTCCCTCTGGTCTGGAGGACTCTGCCTCTGGGGGACACGTCTCCCTGTCCCTGCATGCTGGTCCAGCACTGATGGAAGAGCTAGAAGATCCAGTGTTTAATCTGCTGTTGCTGGCAGCAGTGTCCTTCGCCCAGTCCCTCGCTGGGTCAATATTAGTATTCTGGGTCTGGTTAAGAAGCCCCATGCTCCAATGCCTGGGTCCAGCTTGTGTAACAGTAACGGTCTCTGGGCTCCAATGCCTGGGTCCAGCTTGTGTAACAGTAGCGGTCTCTGGGCTCCAATGCCTGGGTCCAGCTTGTGTAACAGTAACGGTCTCTGGGACCAGGCATGGCTCTGTTGGATCAGTGTGGCCAAACACATTAGCATAGCAGCTCACTGGTCTATCCCGAGTCCATCTCTCTCCATCAACCTTTTCTATGGACGTCTGTTTGAAAGAGGGAGATGGGGGGTTGATGAACAGCATCAGGGTAGACTTATGTATTGGCTTCCCTCCACCTCCGCTTCCCTCTGGATCCCTAAGGGCAACCGTAGTGGTTGAGGTGGGCTTGTTTGGAGTTAGGAACAGAGCAGAGTTGGGCCAGTCTATCCTGTCCACAGATGATTCTAGAGGGAACTGGGAGGGTGTAGAAGTGGTACTTTGGAGTGACTCCATAGAGTTCGTGGGTGAATTCATGGCTCCTTGTTGCCACAGGGAGTTCTGTCTGTACACTCCCTCTGTGTAGCTGTGTCTGTACTCTGAAGGCCTACCGCTGCTGCTCCCACCACCGGCGCCCCGACCTGGGCAGTAGCTCTCTCTGTGCTCTGTCACTTTTATGACGGTGGCTTTTCTCCTGCGAACCACTGTGCCCTGATCATTCGGTTGGTCACCTGACACAGATGAAACATGGCTCTGCCTTCCGTTCAGTCGGTTGACAGGTTCAGAGTTCATCCTTCTGTGCTCGGTCACTTTGACCGTGGTGGCGGTGGCCTTTCTCCTGAGGGTGACAGGGGTGGAGCTGGGGTCGGTGCCGGCGGGGTGGTGGTGATGGTCCTGGTCCTGCTGGGTGACAGAGGTGCAGGTGGTGGAGACTCTGGCCTGGTTTGTGTGGTAGCTCTGGGGGCTGGGGGTTTTATAGCCTGGGACCCTGGCCTCGTCCGAGTGGTAGCTCTGGGGGCTGGGGGTTTTATAGCCTGGGACCCTGTTCTCATCAGAGTGGTAGCTCTGGGGGCTGGGGGTTTTATAGCCTGGGACCCTGTTCTCATCAGAGTGGTAGCTCTGGGGGCTGGGGGTTTTATAGCCTGGGACCCTGGTCTCATCAGAGTGGTAGCTCTGGGGGCTGGGGTTTTTATAGCCTGGGACCCTGGTCTCGTCCGAGTGGTAGCTCTGGGGGCTGGGGGTTTTATAGCCTGGGACCCTGGTCTCGTCAGAGTGGTAGCTCTGGGGGCTGGGGGTTTTATAGCCTGGGACCCTGGTCTCGTCCGAGTGGTAGCTCTGGGGGCTGGGGGTTTTATAGCCTGGGACCCTGGTCTCGTCAGAGTGGTATGTCTGGGGGCTGGGGGCTCTAGATCCAGGGAGGCTTGCCGTCCTGGAGATCTTCTTGGAGGTGATGGTGATGGAGGGGAAGACTGGTGTAGTTGTCTTCAGGACGGTGGTTGGACCTGTAGTGCTCCCAGAGGCTGGGGGTGATACTACCCCGGCAGGAGAAGGCTGTGGAAGACTACTTGTTCTTTTGTGTAGAGAGGTTGCTCTGTAAGTCTCCGAGCTGGTTCTATGAGGAGTTACCTCAGCGTGTGAGGGTCTCTGTTGGACGCTGTTTGTCCTATACAGAGGGCTGTTGCTCCTGTAAGGTGCTGCAGAGTTAGTTCCAGAGGGGGTTACCTCAGCGTGTGAAGGATTCTCTTGGACTGTTGGCCTGATCGTCATGGTGGAAGTGATTTTGAAGCTGTTGGTCCTGCTCAGAGAATATCTCCAGCAGGGTCCTGAGTCTGAGTCGTCCCCAGTTTGGATGTCAGGAGACTGTGAGCGTGTCCAATAGGGTGTAACCTTAATGTGCGAAGGCTGTTGGTTGGTGCTGGTTGTCCTGTGTAGAGGGCTCTTCCTGCCAGGCTCTGAGTTAGTGTTAGCCCCAGGGAGGGGGTTGTTCGACTGGGTAGGAGTCCCACTACCACTGAGGTGTGGCGGTGTCCTGTTAGCCCAACATCTCCTCACATCTGGCCAACCTAAAGACCTGTTGTCCCTCTCCCTTGGTACTGAGCTTTCCTTGCCTGACACCTGTGGGAAAGTAGAAGGAGAAGAAGAGAGAGAGAAAGAAGAAGAAGAAGAAGAAGAAGAAGAAGAAGATTTCAGTTGTCTTTATAATGTGTTAGTTAGACCACTAGCTGTTTCAGTTGTCTTTATAATGTGTTAGACCACTAGCTGTTTCAGTTGTCTTCATAATGTGTTAGTTAGACCACTAGCTGTTTCAGTTGTCTTCATAATGTGTTAGACCACTAGCTGTTTCAGTTGTCTTTATAATGTGTTAGACCACTAGCTGTTTCAGTTGTCTTTATAATGTGTTAGACCACTAGCTGTTTCAGTTGTCTTCATAATGTGTTAGTTAGACCACTAGCTGTTTCAGTTGTCTTTACAATGTGTTAGACCACTAGCTGTTTCAGTTGTCTTTATAATGTGTTAGACCACTAGCTGTTTCAGTTGTCTTTATAATGTGTTAGTTAGACCACTAGCTGTTTCAGTTGTCTTTATAATGTGTTAGACCACTAGCTGTTTCAGTTGTCTTCATAATGTGTTAGTTAGACCACTAGCTGTTTCAGTTGTCTTCATAATGTGTTAGACCACTAGCTGTTTCAGTTGTCTTCATAATGTGTTAGTTAGACCACTAGCTGTTTCAGTTGTCTTTATAATGTGTTAGACCACTAGCTGTTTCAGTTGTCTTTATAATGTGTTAGACCACTAGCTGTTTCAGTTGTCTTCATAATGTGTTAGTTAGACCACTAGCTGTTTCAGGTGTCTTTATAATGTGTTAGACCACTAGCTGTTTCAGTTGTCTTCATAATGTGTTAGTTAGACCACTAGCTGTTTCATGTGTCTTTATAATGTGTTAGACCACTAGCTGTTTCAGTTGTCTTCATAATGTGCTAGTTAGACCACTAGCTGTTTCAGTTGTCTTTATAATGTGTTAGACCACTAGCTGTTTCAGGTGTCTTTATAATGTGTTAGTTAGACCACTAGCTGTTTCAGTTGTCTTTATAATGTGTTAGTTAGACCACTAACTGTTTCAGTTGTCTTTATAATGTGTTAGACCACTAGCTGTTTCAGTTGTCTATATAATGTGTTAGACCACTAGCTGTTTCAGTTGTCTTTATAATGTGTTAGTTAGACCACTAGCTGTTTCAGTTGTCTTTATAATGTGTTAGACCACTAGCTGTTTCAGTTGTCTTTATAATGTGTTAGACCACTAGCTGTTTCAGTTGTCTTCATAATGTGTTAGACCACTAGCTGTTTCAGTTGTCTTTATAATGTGTTAGACCACTAGCTGTTTCAGTTGTCTTCATAATGTGTTAGTTAGACCACTAGCTGTTTCAGTTGTCTTTATAATGTGTTAGACCACTAGCTGTTTCAGTTGTCTTTATAATGTGTTAGACCACTAGCTGTTTCAGTTGTCTTTATAATGTGTTAGACCACTAGCTGTTTCAGTTGTCTTTATAATGTGTTAGACCACTAGATGTTTCAGTTGTCTTTATAATGTGTTAGACCACTAGCTGTTTCAGTTGTCTGTATAATGTGTTAGTTAGACCACTAGCCGTTTCAGTTGTCTTTATAATGTGTTAGTTAGACCACTAGCTGTTTCAGTTGTCTTCATAATGTGTTAGTTAGACCACTAGCTGTTTCAGTTGTCTTTATAATGTGTTAGTTAGACCACTAGCTGTTTCAATTGTCTTTATAATGTGTTAGACCACTAGCTGTTTCAGTTGTCTTCATAATGTGTTAGACCACTAGCTGTTTCAGTTGTCTTTATAATGTGTTCGACCACTAGCTGTTTCAGTTGTCTTTATAATGTGTTAGTTAGACCACTAGCTGTTTCAGTTGTCTTTATAATGTGTTAGTTAGACCACTAGCTGTTTCAGTTGTCTTTATAATGTGTTAGACCACTAGCTGTTTCAGTTGTCTTTATAATGTGTTAGTTAGACCACTAGCTGTTTCAGTTGTCTTTATAATGTGTTAGTTAGACCACTAGCTGTTTCATTTGTCTTTATAATGTGTTAGTTAGACCACTAGCTGTTTCAGTTGTCTTTATAATGTGTTAGACCACTAGCTGTTTCAGTTGTCTTTATAATGTGTTAGACCACTAGCTGTTTCAGTTGTCTTTATAATGTGTTAGTTAGACCACTAGCTGTTTCAGTTGTCTTTATAATGTGTTAGACCACTAGCTGTTTCAGTTGTCTTTATAATGTGTTAGACCACTAGCTGTTTCAGTTGTCTTCATAATGTGTTAGTTAGACCACTAGCTGTTTCAGTTGTCTTTATAATGTGTTAGTTAGACCACTAGCTGTTTCAGTTGTCTTTATAATGTGTTAGTTAGACCACTAGCTGTTTCAGTTGTCTTTATAATGTGTTAGTTAGACCACTAGCTGTTTCAGTTGTCTTTATAATGTGTTAGACAACTAGCTGTTTCAGTTGTCTTCATAATGTGTTAGTTAGACCACTAGCTGTTTCAGTTGTCTTCATAATGTGTTAGACCACTAGCTGTTTCAGTTGTCTTTATAATGTGTTAGACCACTAGCTGTTTCAGTTGTCTTTATAATGTGTTAGTTAGACCACTAGCTGTTTCAGTTGTCTTTATAATGTGTTAGTTAGACCACTAGCTGTTTCAGTTGTCTTTATAATGTGTTAGACCACTAGCTGTTTCAGCTGTCTTTATAATGTGTTAGTTAGACCACTAGCTGTTTCAGTTGTCTTTATAATGTGTTAGTTAGACCACTAACTGTTTCAGTTGTCTTTATAATGTGTTAGACCACTAGCTGTTTCAGTTGTCTTTATAATGTGTTAGACCACTAGCTGTTTCAGTTGTCTTCATAATGTGTTAGTTAGACCACTAGCTGTTTCAGTTGTCTTTATAATGTGTTAGACCACTAGCTGTTTCAGTTGTCTTTATAATGTGTTAGTTAGACCACTAGCTGTTTCAGTTGTCTTTATAATGTGTTAGACCACTAGCTGTTTCAGTTGTCTTTATAATGTGTTAGTTAGACCACTAGCTGTTTCAGTTGTCTTTATAATGTGTTAGTTAGACCACTAGCTGTTTCAGTTGTCTTTATAATGTGTTAGTTAGACCACTAGCTGTTTCAGTTGTCTTCATAATGTGTTAGTTAGACCACTAGCTGTTTCAGTTGTCTTCATAATGTGTTAGACCACTAGCTGTTTCAGTTGTCTTTATAATGTGTTAGACCACTAGCTGTTTCAGTTGTCTTCATAATGTGTTAGTTAGACCACTAGCTGTTTCAGTTGTCTTTATAATGTGTTAGTTAGACCACTAGCTGTTTCAGTTGTCTTTATAATGTGTTAGTTAGACCACTAGCTGTTTCAGGTGTCTTCATAATGTGTTAGTTAGACCACTAGCTGTTTCAGTTGTCTTTATAATGTGTTAGTTAGACCACTGGCTGTTTCAGTTGTCTTCATAATGTGTTAGACCACTAGCTGTTTCAGTTGTCTTCATAATGTGTTAGTTAGACCACTAGCTGTTTCAGGTGTCTTTATAATGTGTTAGTTAGACCAATGGCTGTTTCAGTTGTCTTCATAATGTGTTAGTTAGACCACTAGCTGTTTCAGTTGTCTTTATAATGTGTTAGTTAGACCACTGGCTGTTTCAGTTGTCTTTATAATGTGTTAGACCACTAGCTGTTTCAGTTGTCTTCATAATGTGTTAGTTAGACCACTAGCTGTTTCAGGTGTCTTTATAATGTGTTAGTTAGACCACTGGCTGTTTCAGTTGTCTTCATAATGTGTTAGTTAGACCACTAGCTGTTTCAGTTGTCTTTATAATGTGTTAGTTAGACCACTAGCTGTTTCAGTTGTCTTCATAATGTGTTAGACCAATAGCTGTTTCAGTTGTCTTTATAATGTGTTAGACCACTAGCTGTTTCAGTTGTCTTCATAATGTGTTAGTTAGACCACTAGCTGTTTCAGTTGTCTTCATAATGTGTTAGACCACTAGCTGTTTCAGTTGTCTTTATAATGGTGTTAGACCACTAGCTGTTTCAGTTGTCTTCATAATGTGTTAGTTAGACCACTAGCTGTTTCAGTTGTCTTTATAATGTGTTAGACCACTAGCTGTTTCAGTTGTCTTCATAATGTGTTAGTTAGACCACTAGCTGTTTCAGTTGTCTTCATAATGTGTTAGTTAGACCACTAGCTGTTTCAGTTGTCTTCATAATGTGTTAGTTAGACCACTAGCTGTTTCAGTTGTCTTTATAATGTGTTAGTTAGACCACTAGCTGTTTCAGTTGTCTTTATAATGTGTTAGTTAGACCACTAGCTGTTTCAGTTGTCTTCATAATGTGTTAGTTAGACCACTAGCTGTTTCAGTTGTCTTTATAATGTGTTAGTTAGACCACTAGCTGTTTCAGTTGTCTTCATAATGTGTTAGTTAGACCACTAGCTGTTTCAGTTGTCTTTATAATGTGTTAGTTAGACCACTAGCTGTTTCAGTTGTCTTTATAATGTGTTAGTTAGACCACTAGCTGTTTCAGTTGTCTTCATAATGTGTTAGTTAGACCACTAGCTGTTTCAGTTGTCTTTATAATGTGTTAGTTAGACCACTAGCTGTTTCAGTTGTCTTCATAATGTGTTAGTTAGACCACTAGCTGTTTCAGTTGTCTTTATAATGTGTTAGTTAGACCACTAGCTGTTTCAGTTGTCTTTATAATGTGTTAGACCACTAGCTGTTTCAGTTGTCTTTATAATGTGTTAGACCACTAGCTGTTTCAGTTGTCTTCATAATGTGTTAGTTAGACCACTAGCTGTTTCAGTTGTCTTCATAATGTGTTAGACCACTAGCTGTTTCAGTTGTCTTTATAATGTGTTAGTTAGACCACTAGCTGTTTCAGTTGTCTTCATAATGTGTTAGACCACTAGCTGTTTCAGTTGTCTTCATAATGTGTTAGACCACTAGCTGTTTCAGTTGTCTTCATAATGTGTTAGACCACTAGCTGTTTCAGTTGTCTTTATAATGTGTTAGTTAGACCACTAGCTGTTTCAGTTGTCTTTATAATGTGTTAGACCACTAGCTGTTTCAGTTGTCTTTATAATGTGTTAGTTAGACCACTAGCTGTTTCAGTTGTCTTCATAATGTGTTAGTTAGACCACTAGCTGTTTCAGTTGTCTTTATAATGTGTTAGACCACTAGCTGTTTCAGTTGTCTTTATAATGTGTTAGACCACTAGCTGTTTCAGTTGTCTTTATAATGTGTTAGACCACTAGCTGTTTCAGTTGTCTTTATAATGTGTTAGTTAGACCACTAGCTGTTTCAGTTGTCTTTATAATGTGTTAGACCACTAGCTGTTTCAGTTGTCTTTATAATGTGTTAGACCACTAGCTGTTTCAGTTGTCTTTATAATGTGTTAGTTAGACCACTAGCTGTTTCAGTTGTCTTCATAATGTGTTAGTTAGACCACTAGCTGTTTCAGTTGTCTTTATAATGTGTTAGACCACTAGCTGTTTCAGTTGTCTTTATAATGTGTTAGTTAGACCACTAGCTGTTTCAGTTGTCTTTATAATGTGTTAGTTAGACCACTAGCTTTTTCAGTTGTCTTCATAATGTGTTAGTTAGACCACTAGCTGTTTCAGTTGTCTTTATAATGTGTTAGACCACTAGCTGTTTCAGTTGTCTTCATAATGTGTTAGTTAGACCACTAGCTGTTTCAGTTGTCTTTATAATGTGTTAGTTAGACCACTAGCTGTTTCAGTTGTCTTTATAATGTGTTAGACCACTAGCTGTTTCAGTTGTCTTCATAATGTGTTAGTTAGACCACTAGCTGTTTCAGTTGTCTTCATAATGTGTTAGACCACTAGCTGTTTCAGTTGTCTTTATAATGTGTTAGTTAGACCACTAGCTGTTTCAGTTGTCTTCATAATGTGTTAGTTAGACCACTAGCTGTTTCAGTTGTCTTTATAATGTGTTAGACCACTAGCTGTTTCAGTTGTCTTTATAATGTGTTAGTTAGACCACTAGCTGTTTCAGTTGTCTTTATAATGTGTTAGTTAGACCACTAGCTGTTTCAGTTGTCTTTATAATGTGTTAGTTAGACCACTAGCTGTTTCAGTTGTCTTCATAATGTGTTAGTTAGACCACTAGCTGTTTCAGTTGTCTTTATAATGTGTTAGACCACTAGCTGTTTCAGTTGTCTTTATAATGTGTTAGACCACTAGCTGTTTCAGTTGTCTTCATAATGTGTTAGTTAGACCACTAGCTGTTTCAGTTGTCTTTATAATGTGTTAGACCACTAGCTGTTTCAGTTGTCTTTATAATGTGTTAGTTAGACCACTAGCTGTTTCAGTTGTCTTTATAATGTGTTAGACCACTAGCTGTTTCAGTTGTCTTTATAATGTGTTAGTTAGACCACTAGCTGTTTCAGTTGTCTTTATAATGTGTTAGTTAGACCACTAGCTGTTTCAGTTGTCTTCATAATGTGTTAGACCACTAGCTGTTTCAGTTGTCTTCATAATGTGTTAGTTAGACCACTAGCTGTTTCAGTTGTCTTCATAATGTGTTAGTTAGACCACTAGCTGTTTCAGTTGTCTTCATAATGTGTTAGTTAGACCACTAGCTGTTTCAGTTGTCTTCATAATGTGTTAGTTAGACCACTAGCTGTTTCAGTTGTCTTTATAATGTGTTAGACCACTAGCTGTTTCAGTTGTCTTCATAATGTGTTAGTTAGACCACTAGCTGTTTCAGTTGTCTTTATAATGTGTTAGTTAGACCACTAGCTGTTTCAGTTGTCTTTATAATGTGTTAGACCACTGGCTGTTTCAGTTGTCTTCATAATGTGTTAGACCACTAGCTGTTTCAGTTGTCTTCATAATGTGTTAGTTAGACCACTAGCTGTTTCAGTTGTCTTTATAATGTGTTAGTTAGACCACTAGCTGTTTCAGTTGTCTTTATAATGTGTTAGACCACTAGCTGTTTCAGTTGTCTTTATAATGTGTTAGACCACTAGCTGTTTCAGTTGTCTTCATAATGTGTTAGTTAGACCACTAGCTGTTTCAGTTGTCTTTATAATGTGTTAGTTAGACCACTAGCTGTTTCAGTTGTCTTTATAATGTGTTAGACCACTAGCTGTTTCAGTTGTCTTTATAATGTGTTAGACCACTAGCTGTTTCAGTTGTCTTCATAATGTGTTAGTTAGACCACTAGCTGTTTCAGTTGTCTTCATAATGTGTTAGACCACTAGCTGTTTCAGTTGTCTTTATAATGTGTTAGTTAGACCACTAGCTGTTTCAGTTGTCTTCATAATGTGTTAGACCACTAGCTGTTTCAGTTGTCTTCATAATGTGTTAGACCACTAGCTGTTTCAGTTGTCTTCATAATGTGTTAGACCACTAGCTGTTTCAGTTGTCTTTATAATGTGTTAGTTAGACCACTAGCTGTTTCAGTTGTCTTTATAATGTGTTAGACCACTAGCTGTTTCAGTTGTCTTTATAATGTGTTAGTTAGACCACTAGCTGTTTCAGTTGTCTTCATAATGTGTTAGTTAGACCACTAGCTGTTTCAGTTGTCTTTATAATGTGTTAGACCACTAGCTGTTTCAGTTGTCTTTATAATGTGTTAGACCACTAGCTGTTTCAGTTGTCTTTATAATGTGTTAGACCACTAGCTGTTTCAGTTGTCTTTATAATGTGTTAGTTAGACCACTAGCTGTTTCAGTTGTCTTTATAATGTGTTAGACCACTAGCTGTTTCAGTTGTCTTTATAATGTGTTAGACCACTAGCTGTTTCAGTTGTCTTTATAATGTGTTAGTTAGACCACTAGCTGTTTCAGTTGTCTTCATAATGTGTTAGTTAGACCACTAGCTGTTTCAGTTGTCTTTATAATGTGTTAGACCACTAGCTGTTTCAGTTGTCTTTATAATGTGTTAGTTAGACCACTAGCTGTTTCAGTTGTCTTCATAATGTGTTAGACCACTAGCTGTTTCAGTTGTCTTTATAATGTGTTAGTTAGACCACTAGCTGTTTCAGTTGTCTTCATAATGTGTTAGTTAGACCACTAGCTGTTTCAGTTGTCTTTATAATGTGTTAGACCACTAGCTGTTTCAGTTGTCTTTATAATGTGTTAGTTAGACCACTAGCTGTTTCAGTTGTCTTTATAATGTGTTAGTTAGACCACTAGCTGTTTCAGTTGTCTTTATAATGTGTTAGTTAGACCACTAGCTGTTTCAGTTGTCTTCATAATGTGTTAGTTAGACCACTAGCTGTTTCAGTTGTCTTTATAATGTGTTAGACCACTAGCTGTTTCAGTTGTCTTTATAATGTGTTAGACCACTAGCTGTTTCAGTTGTCTTTATAATGTGTTAGACCACTAGCTGTTTCAGTTGTCTTCATAATGTGTTAGTTAGACCACTAGCTGTTTCAGTTGTCTTTATAATGTGTTAGACCACTAGCTGTTTCAGTTGTCTTTATAATGTGTTAGTTAGACCACTAGCTGTTTCAGTTGTCTTTATAATGTGTTAGACCACTAGCTGTTTCAGTTGTCTTTATAATGTGTTAGTTAGACCACTAGCTGTTTCAGTTGTCTTTATAATGTGTTAGTTAGACCACTAGCTGTTTCAGTTGTCTTCATAATGTGTTAGACCACTAGCTGTTTCAGTTGTCTTCATAATGTGTTAGTTAGACCACTAGCTGTTTCAGTTGTCTTCATAATGTGTTAGTTAGACCACTAGCTGTTTCAGTTGTCTTCATAATGTGTTAGTTAGACCACTAGCTGTTTCAGTTGTCTTCATAATGTGTTAGTTAGACCACTAGCTGTTTCAGTTGTCTTTATAATGTGTTAGACCACTAGCTGTTTCAGTTGTCTTCATAATGTGTTAGTTAGACCACTAGCTGTTTCAGTTGTCTTTATAATGTGTTAGTTAGACCACTAGCTGTTTCAGTTGTCTTTATAATGTGTTAGACCACTGGCTGTTTCAGTTGTCTTCATAATGTGTTAGACCACTAGCTGTTTCAGTTGTCTTCATAATGTGTTAGTTAGACCACTAGCTGTTTCAGTTGTCTTTATAATGTGTTAGTTAGACCACTAGCTGTTTCAGTTGTCTTTATAATGTGTTAGACCACTAGCTGTTTCAGTTGTCTTTATAATGTGTTAGACCACTAGCTGTTTCAGTTGTCTTCATAATGTGTTAGTTAGACCACTAGCTGTTTCAGTTGTCTTTATAATGTGTTAGTTAGACCACTAGCTGTTTCAGTTGTCTTTATAATGTGTTAGTTAGACCACTAGCTGTTTCAGGTGTCTTTATAATGTGTTAGTTAGACCACTAGCTGTTTCAGTTGTCTTCATAATGTGTTAGTTAGACCACTAGCTGTTTCAGTTGTCTTCATAATGTGTTAGACCACTAGCTGTTTCAGGTGTCTTTATAATGTGTTAGTTAGACCACTAGCTGTTTCAGTTGTCTTCATAATGTGTTAGTTAGACCACTAGCTGTTTCAGTTGTCTTTATAATGTGTTAGACCACTAGCTGTTTCAGGTGTCTTTATAATGTGTTAGTTAGACCACTAGCTGTTTCAGTTGTCTTCATAATGTGTTAGACCACTAGCTGTTTCAGTTGTCTTCATAATGTGTTAGTTAGACCACTAGCTGTTTCAGTTGTCTTCATAATGTGTTAGACCACTAGCTGTTTCAGTTGTCTTTATAATGTGTTAGTTAGACCACTAGCTGTTTCAGTTGTCTTTATAATGTGTTAGACCACTAGCTGTTTCAGTTGTCTTCATAATGTGTTAGTTAGACCACTAGCTGTTTCAGTTGTCTTTATAATGTGTTAGTTAGACCACTAGCTGTTTCAGTTGTCTTCATAATGTGTTAGACCACTAGCTGTTTCAGTTGTCTTTATAATGTGTTAGTTAGACCACTAGCTGTTTCAGTTGTCTTTATAATGTGTTAGACCACTAGCTGTTTCAGTTGTCTTTATAATGTGTTAGTTAGACCACTAGCTGTTTCAGTTGTCTTCATAATGTGTTAGTTAGACCACTAGCTGTTTCAGTTGTCTTTATAATGTGTTAGACCACTAGCTGTTTCAGTTGTCTTCATAATGTGTTAGTTAGACCACTAGCTGTTTCAGTTGTCTTTATAATGTGTTAGTTAGACCACTAGCTGTTTCAGTTGTCTTCATAGTGTGTTAGACCACTAGCTGTTTCAGTTGTCTTTATAATGTGTTAGACCACTAGCTGTTTCAGTTGTCTTTATAATGTGTTAGTTAGACCACTAGCTGTTTCAGTTGTCTTTATAATGTGTTAGTTAGACCACTAGCTGTTTCAGTTGTCTTTATAATGTGTTAGTTAGACCACTAGCTGTTTCAGTTGTCTTTATAATGTGTTAGTTAGACCACTAGCTGTTTCAGTTGTCTTCATAATGTGTTAGTTAGACCACTAGCTGTTTCAGTTGTCTTTATGTGTTAGACCACTAGCTGTTTCAGTTGTCTTCATAATGTGTTAGACCACTAGCTGTTTCAGTTGTCTTTATAATGTGTTAGTTAGACCACTAGCTGTTTCAGTTGTCTTTATGTGTTAGACCACTAGCTGTTTCAGTTGTCTTCATAATGTGTTAGACCACTAGCTGTTTCAGTTGTCTTTATAATGTGTTAGACCACTAGCTGTTTCAGTTGTCTTTATAATGTGTTAGTTAGACCACTAGCTGTTTCAGTTGTCTTTATAATGTGTTAGTTAGACCACTAGCTGTTTCAGTTGTCTTCATAATGTGTTAGTTAGACCACTAGCTGTTTCAGTTGTCTTTATAATGTGTTAGACCACTAGCTGTTTCAGTTGTCTTTATAATGTGTTAGTTAGACCACTAGCTGTTTCAGTTGTCTTTATAATGTGTTAGTTAGACCACTAGCTGTTTCAGTTGTCTTTATAATGTGTTAGTTAGACCACTAGCTGTTTCAGTTGTCTTCATAATGTGTTAGACCACTAGCTGTTTCAGTTGTCTTTATAATGTGTTAGTTAGACCACTAGCTGTTTCAGTTGTCTTTATAATGTGTTAGACCACTAGCTGTTTCAGTTGTCTTTATAATGTGTTAGTTAGACCACTAGCTGTTTCAGTTGTCTTTATAATGTGTTAGTTAGACCACTAGCTGTTTCAGTTGTCTTTATAATGTGTTAGACCACTAGCTGTTTCAGTTGTCTTTATAATGTGTTAGACCACTAGCTGTTTCAGTTGTCTTTATAATGTGTTAGTTAGACCACTAGCTGTTTCAGTTGTCTTTATAATGTGTTAGTTAGACCACTAGCTGTTTCAGTTGTCTTTATAATGTGTTAGACCACTAGCTGTTTCAGTTGTCTTTATAATGTGTTAGTTAGACCACTAGCTGTTTCAGTTGTCTTTATAATGTGTTAGTTAGACCACTAGCTGTTTCAGTTTTCTTTATAATGTGTTAGTTAGACCACTAGCTGTTTCAGTTGTCTTCATAGTGTGTTAGACCACTAGCTGTTTCAGTTGTCTTTATAATGTGTTAGTTAGACCACTAGCTGTTTCAGTTGTATTTATAATGTGTTAGACCACTAGCTGTTTCAGTTGTCTTCATAATGTGTTAGTTAGACCACTAGCTGTTTCAGTTGTCTTTATAATGTGTTAGACCACTAGCTGTTTCAGTTGTCTTTATAATGTGTTAGACCACTAGCTGTTTCAGTTGTCTTCATAATGTGTTAGTTAGACCACTAGCTGTTTCAGTTGTCTTTATAATGTGTTAGACCACTAGCTGTTTCAGTTGTCTTTATAATGTGTTAGTTAGACCACTAGCTGTTTCAGTTGTCTTCATAATGTGTTAGTTAGACCACTAGCTGTTCCAGTTGTCTTCATAATGTGTTAGTTAGACCACTAGCTGTTTCAGTTGTCTTCATAATGTGTTAGACCACTAGCTGTTTCAGTTGTCTTCATAATGTGTTAGTTAGACCACTAGCTGTTTCAGTTGATCTGATACAAGAGGGTTCACTCATTATAATTACATAATATTATGTTGTACCAACAAAAAAACGTTGTTGTCGTGGTTGTTGTTGTTGAAACCCAACTCTGCCTTTCAGTGGTAACTTAAGGTTGCTTTTTGTGCTGCTATCATATGACAGCCTCTCCCCATGCTCAACAATGGCTGATTGGTTTCTGTTGTCTTATTAACTTGGGGCATTTTATGTGGCACAATAACTGTGTCTGTCTGTGGCTCTCTGTTTGTGTCAGTGGTTAGTACATAAGGCTTCTGTTTCTTTGGCTGTCATATGACTGCCTCTCCCCATGCTCAACAATGTAATGCACCACCAGTATCAACCCCTGCAGCAAGCAGAGACAGCAGATAGCAAGCAGAGACAGCAGACAGTAAGCAGAGACACCAGACAGTAAGCAGAGACACCAGACAGTAAGCAGAGCCACCAGACAGTAAGCAGAGCCAGCAGACAGTAAGCAGAGCCACCAGACAGTAAGCAGAGCCACCAGACAGTAAGCAGAGACAGCAGACAGTAAGCAGAGACAGCAGATAGCAAGCAGAGACACCAGACAGTAAGCAGAGCCACCAGACAGTAAGCAGAGCCAGCAGACAGTAAGCAGAGCCACCAGACAGTAAGCAGAGCCACCAGACAGTAAGCAGAGACACCAGACAGTAAGCAGAGACACCAGACAGTAAGCAGAGACAGCAGATAGCAAGCAGAGACAGCAGACAGTAAGCAGAGACACCAGACAGTAAGCAGAGACACCAGACAGTAAGCAGAGCCAGCAGATAGCAAGCAGAGACAGCAGATAGCAAGCAGAGACACCAGACAGTAAGCAGAGACACCAGACAGTAAGCAGAGACACCAGACAGTAAGCAGAGACACCAGACAGTAACCAGAGACAGCAGATAGCAAGCAGAGACAGCAGACAGTAAGCAGAGCCACCAGACAGTAAGCAGAGACACCAGACAGTAAGCAGAGACAGAAGATATCAAGCAGAGACACCAGACAGTAAGCAGAGACAGCAGATAGCAAGCAGAGACACCAGACAGTAAGCAGAGACACCAGACAGTAAGCAGAGACACCAGACAGTAAGCAGAGCCACCAGACAGTAAGCAGAGACACCAGACAGTAAGCAGAGCCACCAGACAGCAAGCAGAGCCAGCAGACAGTAAGCAGAGCCAGCAGACAGTAAGCAGAGACACCAGACAGTAAGCAGAGACACCAGACAGTAAGCAGAGACACCAGACAGTAAGCAGAGCCACCAGACAGTAAGCAGAGACACCAGACAGTAAGCAGAGCCACCAGACAGTAAGCAGAGACACCAGACAGCAAGCAGAGCCAGCAGACAGTAAGCAGAGCCAGCAGACAGTAAGCAGAGCCACCAGACAGTAAGCAGAGACAGCAGGCAGTAAGCAGAGCCACCAGACAGTAAGCAGAGCAACCAGACAGTAAGCAGCCACCAGACAGTAAGCAGAGACACCAGACAGTAAGCAGAGCCACCAGACAGTAAGCAGAGACACCAGACAGTAAGCAGAGCCACCAGACAGTAAGCAGAGACACCAGACAGTAAGCAGAGACAGCAGGCAGTAAGCAGAGCCAGCAGACAGTAAGCAGAGCCACCAGACAGTAAGCAGAGCCACCAGACAGCAAGCAGTACACCAGACAGTAAGCAGAGCCACCAGACAGTAAGCAGAGACACCAGACAGTAAGCAGAGACACCAGACAGTAAGCAGAGCCACCAGACAGTAAGCAGAGCCACCAGACAGTAAGCAGAGACACCAGACAGCAAGCAGAGACACCAGACAGTAAGCAGAGACAGCAGGCAGTAAGCAGAGACACCAGACAGTAAGCAGAGACAGCAGGCAGTAAGCAGAGACACCAGACAGTAAGCAGAGACACCAGACAGTAAGCAGAGACACCAGACAGTAAGCAGAGACACCAGACAGTAAGCAGAGCCAGCAGATAACAAGCAGAGACAGCAGACAGTAAGCAGAGACACCAGACAGTAAGCAGAGACACCAGACAGTAAGCAGAGCCAGCAGATAACAAGCAGAGACAGCAGACAGTAAGCAGAGACACCAGACAGTAAGCAGAGACACCAGACAGCAAGCAGAGACACCAGACAGTAAGCAGAGACAGCAGGCAGTAAGCAGAGACACCAGACAGTAAGCAGAGACAGCAGGCAGTAAGCAGAGACACCAGACAGTGAGCAGAGACACCAGACAGTAAGCAGAGACACCAGACAGTAAGCAGAGACACCAGACAGTAAGCAGAGCCAGCAGATAACAAGCAGAGACAGCAGACAGTAAGCAGAGACACCAGACAGTAAGCAGAGACACCAGACAGCAAGCAGAGCCACCAGACAGTAAGCAGAGCCACCAGACAGTAAGCAGAGACACCAGACAGTAAGCAGAGACACCAGACAGTAAGCAGAGACACCAGACAGTAAGCAGAGACAGCAGGCAGTAAGCAGAGACACCAGACAGTAAGCAGAGACACCAGACAGTAAGCAGAGACACCAGACAGTAAGCAGAGACACCAGACAGTAAGCAGAGCCAGCAGATAACAAGCAGAGACACCAGACAGTAAGCAGAGACAGCAGGCAGTAAGCAGAGACACCAGACAGTAAGCAGAGACACCAGACAGCAGGTAGAGCCACCAGACAGTAAGCAGAGACAGCAGATAGCAAGCAGAGACACCAGACAGCAGGGCTAAAGGCCTACCCCTCCTTCGGATGTAACAATGAGGTACTAGCTCTCCACAACAGAACTGTAGAAGCAGAGGATCTTTAGAAACATGTCCAACCCTGAGCACTAAGAAGACAGTCCTGCAGTCCAGACAGACAGAGTCAGAGGGTGTTTGTGGTGGCTTATTGAGGCCCTGCGATAGCGTCCTGTCT
The DNA here is from genome assembly GCF_964263955.1 of Coregonus lavaretus. Lineage (NCBI taxonomy): Eukaryota > Metazoa > Chordata > Actinopteri > Salmoniformes > Salmonidae > Coregonus > Coregonus lavaretus. The sequence goes on along the minus strand of NW_028159754.1, from coordinate 269,789 downwards.
ATGATACCTCTTCAAAAGTATCTTTATTAATCCCATAGCACAGCCTTTAGACAAACTACAGGCAACGAATGTCTAGTTAAACGCTACCCATGCCTGGCCTGGGGTGGTCTAGTCGTTACTGTCACTGACTTCAGAACAGACATAGTGGCGCAGTGGTCTAAGGCACTGCATCGCAGTGATAGCTGTGCCACTAGAGATCCCGGTTCGAATCCAGGCTCTGTCGTAGCCGGCCGCGACCGGGAGACCCATGGGGCGGCGCACAATTGGTCCAGGGTAGGGGAGGGAATGGCCGGCAGGGATGTAGCTCAGTTAGTAGAGCATGGTGTTTGCAACGCCAGGGTTGTGGGTTCGATTCCCACGGGGGGCCAGTATGAAAAAATAATGTATGCACTCACTAACTGTAAGTCTCTCTGGATAAGAGCGTCTGCTAAATGACGTAAATGTAATGTTCCAATCCAACCCACACCCTTCTAATAAACCCTCTCTCCTTCATTTCCTGTCTCTCTTCACTGCCTCTGTGGGTGATAGAACAGACAGAGGACACGTTTCCATTCTAACCAATGGACAATACAGTATCTATTATATGTCCTGTATGTCTCCCCTTAAAGCCAAACATGTCCCAGATCAGTCAGTTACCTGGTGTTGAGTACAGGGAGGAGGATCCTGGACAGGAAGCCACCTCGTTCTGAGACCCACAGTGTTAATGCTGGGTTGACACCTCTCCACTTTCTCCACGTCTCCCTCTGTGTGTCAAGAAAGAGAGAGAAAAAAAAAAACTTGTGTCACTGTGACTCATTAACACACCTTGACATTCCTCTGCTGGCTGACATTGCTTTTAGAGGATGTTGGCATTGTGGAGCGATGAGGTGTATCTAGCATCACCACTACCCTCTTCAGCCGGAGTCATGAGGACATGGGGTTCACACACACACACACACACACACGCACGCACGCACGCACGCACGCACGCACGCACGCACGCACACACACACACACACACACACACACACACACACACACACACACTGATACCGTGACTGACTGGAGCTCAACTTACTGATGCTGTTACCATGGTGATGGGACATTTAGGAAGTCAGTATGACAGGATAACACCAAAAAAAATTGTTGTCACTAGTAACCACCAACGATGTATAGTATAAACCCTGGATTGCTGATGCTATGTATTGGCCAATGAGAAGGCTTTGAAGCCAACGGTCGGCCATATTGGAACTCCCCAGTAGGAGCAGTCCTCCATAGGAATGAATGGAACTCTACAGTACTTCAATTAAACGTTTCAAGGACAAAATGACATGCGGGGGGGCTACTAAGATAACAAATGGGAATTGTTTTAAGATGGTCATACCATGGATCATTTAGCTGAATTTTTTGGACCTCTGTAGGTATTAAAAAAAAATATATATATATAAACAAATTATTTGATAAAATATTGCATTTGCCCTTTACTACTAAAGCCCATAGAAACGCATTGAATAACACATTCATAAATGGCAAAAAAAAAAGACAGTCAAAAAATAAATCATAAGGAATAAGGTTTTGAAGTGTCTGCCCTGTATCAAGGAGATGTAAGAAAGATCAGGAAATATATATATTTGGACACATATTAACCCCTTTTTTTGGGGGGGGGGGCACAAAACTACCTCCATACTTCCATTCATTTTTTAAACCCGGTACCGGATTACCTTCAGACGAGGCCCGTGACACTTGTAGGGGTTCGTAGAATGAAATGGAGAACACCATCGTGAGAGTCTCTCCTTTCCATAGGGGAGTCAAACGGTACTTGCTACAGACGTTTCGTGAAGAAGACCGATTTTCAGGGTTTTGTCTCCTGGTCTGACAAACAGCGCTGTAGTTCTGTCACTTTCCACCGCACATGAGGAAGGTCGACATAGGCGGATGCAGTGGATTGAGACGCAGCCCATACACACAAAAAAACAGACATCTCTAGCTTAAAACAGAGTTTTATGGGGACTTTTTTGCATTATGTTAATTAAATTGACAGCACGGGTGAGTCAATGGACTCTTAAGGTCTGTAATAGAATACACGTGGCAAAATCAAAATGTAGACATTAATAAATGCATTTCTATAGCTTCCAAAATATGTTTTTACAGTGGTGGGGGAGTGCCAAGATGGAGGCACTGTGGCGTCAAAACAGCGCCCCCTATCGGTCATCCACTGTCTATATAAATGGCTTCAGAACAGCGCCCCCTATCGGTCATCTACTGTCTATATAAATGGCTTCAGAACAGCGCCCCCTATCGGTCATCTACTGTCTATATAAATGGCTTCAGAACAGCGCCCCCTATCGGTCATCTACTGTCTATATAAATGGCTTCAGAACAGCGCCCCCTATCGGTCATCTACTGTCTATATAAATGGCTTCAGAACAGCGCCCCCTATCGGTCATCTACTGTCTATATAAATGGCTTCAGAACAGCGCCCCCTATCGGTCATCTACTGTATATATAAATGGCTTCAAAACAGCGCCCCCTATCGGTCATCTACTGTATATATAAATGGCTTCAGAACAGCGCCCCCTATCGGTCATCTACTGTATATATAAATGGCTTCAAAACAGCGCCCCCTATCGGTCATCTACTGTATATATAAATGGCTTCAGAACAGCGCCCCCTATCGGTCATCTACTGTATATATAAATGGCTTCAGAACAGCGCCCCCTATCGGTCATCTACTGTATATATAAATGGCTTCAGAACAGCGCCCCCTATCGGTCATCCACTGTATATATAAATCAATGGTTACCACAGGCAATAAGTCAAAAAATGTCTATATATCGTAAAAGGGTTAGAGTTATGGTTAGCGGTAGGTTTTTAAACTCAGATTCAAAGAAGATACATTGTAGAAATAGGAGGGGTTTAGCCATTTGTGGCTGTGGTAACTAGTGATGGCCCAAAAAACTCTCTGAAATTGGTATTTAGTTGATACAGGAGAGAGAGAGAGAGAGAGAGAGAGAGAGAGAGAGAGAGAGAGAGAGAGAGAGAGAGAGAGAGAGATGCACACAGACATAACTTCTCGATCGAATAGTATAACAGTCACTTTTGTGGGTGAAATGAGCCAATTATCTCCACACATCACAACCATCATGTGGATTGCCTCAAGTATCATTGATTACCATTCAAGAAAAAAAGCAGCATCTGTTCACGGAAACGCTTTCACAATAAACTAGGTTATAGTCTGAAGAATCAATTCTATTAGTAAAACACAAGGTCTGATAATTATTCACATCACACAATGGTGAACATTGTTTCTATTGATTGCCCTGGAGTTGTCTTCATGACGCAGGGTGATGTGTCTCTCTCACACGAGATGTCTTCATGACGCAGGGTGATGTGTCTCTCTCACACGAGATGTCTTCATGACGCAGGGTGATGTGTCTCTCTCACATGAGATGTCTTCATGACGCAGGGTGATGTGTCTCTCACACATGAGATGTCTTCATGACGCAGGGTGATGTGTCTCTCACACATGAGATGTCTTCATGACGCAGGGTGATGTGTCTCTCTCACATGAGATGTCTTCATGACGCAGGGTGATGTGTCTCTCTCACATGAGATGTCTTCATGACGCAGGGTGATGTGTCTCTTTCACATGAGATGTCTTCATGACGCAGGGTGATGTGTCTCTCACACATGAGATGGCAACTTCAAGGTTATAATTTAACCCTTTGCTATTATCTTCCATGGGACTGCATCATATGTGTAATGGTGTGTGTGTGTGTGTGTGTGTGTGTGTATGTGTTTTTTTGTGTGTATGGTTGCAAAATTACGGTAACTTTCCCAAAATTCCCCAATTAGAAACAGGACGACAACCAGCTGTTTTGAGTGTGGATGAAGACTGACTATACTGTACATACCCACAGGTGTGATGCCGTTTGCCTTGACAGGATTCTTCAGGAAGGTAGGGGTAATGGCAGGTTTTAGTCTCACCTGTAAAAATCACAACAAATAGGGAAAATGACATAAATTGTATGACACCCTTTAGTTCTTTATTGTTTTATTGTCCCTAGTACTAGTCTACCCATTACATTGTCCCTAGTACCAGTCTACCCATTACATTGTCCCTAGTATCAATCTACCCATTACATTGTCCCTAGTATCAGTCTACCCATTACATTGTCCCTAGTATCAATCTACCCATTACATTGTCCCTAGTATCAATCTACCCATTACATTATCCCTAGTATCAGTCTACCCATTACATTGTCCCTAGTATCAATCTACCCATTACATTGTCCCTAGTATCAGTCTACCCATTACATTGTCCCTAGTATCAATCTACCCATTACATTGTCCCTAGTATCAATCTACCCATTACATTGTCCCTAGTATCAATCTACCCATTACATTATCCCTAGTATCAGTCTACCCATTACATTGTCCCTAGTATCAATCTACCCATTACATTATCCCTAGTACCAGTCTACCCATTACATTGTCCCTAGTACCAGTCTACCCATTACATTGTCCCTAGTATCAATCTACCCATTACATTATCCCTAGTACCAGTCTACCCATTACATTGTCCCTAGTATCAGTCTACCCATTACATTGTCCCTAGTATCAATCTACCCATTACATTGTCCCTAGTATCATATAATAATAATCGGGGTTAAAAAGTGGGCCGGTGTGGGGACCTCAAAGAAAACAATGTGCCAGTGTGTTAGAAATGCCCACGCCGAATTCGGATCCTAGTCCGTCCCTAGCTAGCTATATAGCTATAGCTAGCATAATTACATTATTTCAGATTCTAGTCGGTCCCTAGCTAGCTATATAGCTATAGCTAACATTATTACATTATTTCTGATCTTAGTCTGTCCTTAGCTAGCTACAGTATATAGCTATAGCTAGCATAATTACATTATTTCAGATCCTGGTCTGTCCCTAGCAAGCTACAGTATATAGCTATAGCTAGCATTATTACATTATTTCAGATCCTAGTCTGTCCCTAGCTAGCTACAGTATATAGCTAACGTTATTACATTATTTCAGATCCTAGTCTGTCCCTAGCTAGCTACCGTATATAGCTATAGCTAACATAATTACATTATTTCAGATCCTGGTCTGTCCCTAGAAAGCTACAGTATATAGCTATAGCTAGCATAATTCCATTGGGAAAACAACAGGACTGACTCTGCTGGACTACACACAGGCATGGCATCCAGTGATGCATAAAGCTATCTCTCTGTTGTTGCTGGCTGTGCCAATATCACACCACACATTAACCTGTTGGGAATGAATTCCTTCAGACGATGCCAAAGCAACTCTCTCTCCCTGTACTGAACATCTAAGACTGGATTACTAAAGGCTTCTCTCTCTCTCTCTCTCTCTCTCTCTCTCTCTCTCTCTCTCTCTCTCTCTCTCTCTCTCTCTCTCTCTCTCTCTCTCTCTCTCTCTCTCTCTCTCTCTCTCTCTCTCTCTCTCTCTCTCTCTCTCTCTCTCTCTCTCTCTCTCTCTCTCTCTCTCTCTCTCTCTCTCTCTCTCTCTGTCTCTCTCTCTCTCTCTGGCACCTGTAGTGTACACCATCACCCCATAGCCAGCCAATCCAACATTACTCTACCCAGAGGCCAAAGTGTTAGGAGAGGTAAATCAGGCTACCCTCTAAGTCTGGCTCCTATAGTATTGTCTTACTGTGTGCTTCTGCTTGCTCTTCGGGGTCCAGGTCGCGTTACTGTAAAGAACTCAGTGCCAACCATTCCTTTCCCAACACTGCATCATCATTCAGAATGCAGCCTATTCTGCTGCTACTTGTTACTTGTTCTTGTTCTTTTGCTGATGATCCAAACAGTGTCTACTAAAGCCCATGTGGGCCGGGCGTCCTGAAGATGCAAGATACTACAATAATACAATTCATCTCAAATAAATCACGTACACAAAGCTGACAATGAGGCTGTAAAGAAACACAAACGCTCTAAATGGATTGAAATAAATATTTGGAGTGCAATAAAGTAGTGAAATAAAAGCTGAACCAGGTTAGTCACAACTGGGGTTGGAGAGAAAACTTACAGGAGGGTGGCTCTCCAGGAACAGAATTGGAGAGCCCTGATTGTAACATGTCTTACCTGGCTGGCTGGATTGACCTGAAGGTGTGGATGTCCAGGTCCAGGGGCTGGGGCATCCCTCAACAGGGCCCTTCTCTGGATGGGCAGCCAGCCCACTCTCACCGGAGTCAGAGAGCTTAGTTTAGCCTGCTCGTTCCCTGAAGCCTGCTTGATTATAGCCCTCTCCCAGCTACCCCTGTGGTCCGGGGCGGAGGACAATCCTGCCCTGAGGGACTCCTGGCTGCCCAGGGAACTGTCACACAGGCTGGGGGTCCCACAGGGGGAGAGGTCCCTATTCCGGCTGCAGAGAGAGGAGGACGAAGGGAGGCCCTGGTAGTGGTGGCGCAGGCCAGAACCAACAGGTTCCTTGTGAAGGGTTGGCATCGACGCTGTCCTGTCGTAGAAAGGGGCCTGCGCTTGATCTCTCTGCACTCGGTCAGGGTTTCCGAAATATCTCCCGTTCTCCATCCTCTCCAGCTCCCGTAACCATCTGTCTAGATTCTGGCTACCTCCCTCGATGGCGCTCTGCGGGCGAGGGGTACGACCCAAATGAACCGTCTGACGGGGATCAACCTCTGGGCTGCCAGTGGGGCTTCCTCCAAAATAGTCCCCACTCTGCATCCTCTCCAACTCATGCAGCCACTCGTTCATCTGACGTCTTCCCTCGATGGCGCTCTGCGGCCGAGGGGCACGAGCAGGGGTAAGTCGAGGTGGAGATGGAGGCACCAGCTCTACATCGGGCACTTGGCCAGGACTGCTAACCGGGCTTCCTCCTTTAAAATAGGTCTGACTCTGCACCCTCTCCAACTCCTGCAAACACCCGTCTAGATTCGCGCTCTGTGGCCGAGGAGGGTTACGCCCCATAAGACCGGTATGTCGGGGAACCACCTCCGCTTCAGACATGAGTCCGTCCCAATCGGACTGTTCCCCTGATCTCCTCCAGCCCGGAGCCTGGCCCCTACGGGCCCCCAGGTGGGCAGATGGCCCACGGAGAGTCATCTCTCTGGGGCTCAGGTAACCAACAGCTCCCCGTCTCCAGTTTCAGCCCCCCCCTGGTTCTGGATAATGGTCCTTTACATCAGCTATTAATGAGAAAAGACCCTCTGGCTGGCCGGGTTACCAGGCACGGCAGAAATGTCCGGACAGGAATCAGGATCTACACGGCGGCATGTAGTAGATTCAGATTATTAAGGAGCCATCATACATTTACATGTTAGTCATTTAGCAGACGCTCTTATCCAGAGCCACTTACAGTTAGTGAGTGCATACATTATTCATACTGGCCCCCCCGTCATACAGTATGTATCATAATGTAATCTTGAGTAGGACGCTCCAAGGAACCTGCAGTGGAAATCAACAACTTCCTGGCTGAAGTAAACAACAGCTCACTCTGAAATAATAACAAACACAGCCAGAGATACTAGATACTAATATTTACCACAAGATCTAAAAAGTAAAAGGTACCAAAAAATTAAATATAAACAATTAAACGACTCATCCATCCATATCATCCCTTCCAAGGTATTTATCCATATTATCCATCCATGGTATTCATCCATCCATTCCATTCCATTCCAACTTTCACTTGTTGTTATACTTTCTAGGTCGATCCATCGCTCTGTCCGAGACAGGCAGTCAGGCAGAGAGATGGCTCTCTCTGTGGGATGTTTCTTTACCAAACAAAAGAGTTACAGAGCAGAGAGGCTGGGAGGGAGGGAGGGAGGGAGGGAGGGAGGGAGGGAGGGAGGGAGGGAGGGAGAAGACAGAGTGAGGAGCGATAGGGTTGGGAGGTAGAGAGGGAGATAGTCAGTAGATATTTTGGTTGATAATTAAGTATAACCTATAGATTAGTTAGACGGGGGGTGCCTAGTCAGTTGCAAAACTGAATGCATTCAACCGAAATGTGTCTTTGGCATTTAACCCAACCCCTCTGAATCAGAGAGGAGGAGGAGCGGGGGGCTGCCTTAGTCAACATCATCGGCACCCAGCTGTTGGGGGTTAACTGCCTTGCTCAAGGGCAGAACGGCAGATTTTCCCACCTTGCCTGCTCGTGGATTTCCAACCAGCAACCTTTTGGTTACTGGCCCAACACTTTTCACCGCAAAGGCTACCTGCCTTCCAAACTCACCCCAGTTAATCAATAACTTAGCAAACTCACCTCAGTTAATCAATAACTTAGCAAACTCACCCCAGTTAATCAATAATTTAACAAACTCGCCTCAGTTAATCAATAACTTAGCAAACTCACCCCAGTTAATCAATAACTTAGCAAACTCACCCCAGTTAATCAATAACTTAGCAAACTCACCCCAGTTAATCAATAACTTAGCAAACTCACCCCAGTTAATCAATAACTTAGCAAACTCACCTCAGTTAATCAATAACTTAGCAACAACTTAGCCCCGCTTCTTATCTGCATCTGTTTCCATCCAGATCTCTAGCCCAGGTCTGCTGATAATACTTCTGTCTCTTCCTCTGATCATGTGGCGTGATGGCTGATGAACCATTGCTGTCCTCAAGCCTCTATCCCAGACATGTGATTCCTGCAAGACTGCGTCAGCGTCCCAAACATCACCCCATTCCCTTTATAGTGCACTACCTTTTGACCAGAGCCTTATAGTAGTGGTCTATAATGGAAGTGGGATGCCATTTGGGAAGCATGCTGTGAGATGAATGGCTCGGTGGGATGCTTGGATAAGTAACTCTGACCCGCATGATGTCACAAGACTTATTTGTGAACAACAGCACCAATAGGCTAGAGGCTATTGCTCCAATGTCTCAGTTATTCTTTGGAAGGAACCATAGAGATAAAACCAATTGCTATGTTTGGAAATATTCAGAGATATTCAGAAATTGTTTTTTTCCTTAATGATTGTCATAATAAACAGACTAGAGAACACATTATAATGCCCTGAATGTGCTTGGGCTTCTCTCCTCTCAGAGAACGACCTCACATCCTCTTCCTGCTTTAAAACAATAGATAGTTAGTTGTTTGTTGTCTACGTGTATCACAAGAAGCAACATGTCCTGCAAATAAATACTAATGGACATAATTGTCACGATCGTCGTAAAGGAGAGTAGACCAAGGCGCAGCGTGTGAAACGAACATGATTTTATTTAATTAAAGTACTAAATACAAACAAAACACGACTCGTGAAGTCCACGGTTACACTGACCGAATAAGGAACAAAAACCCACAACCCCCAAGGGAAAACATACAGTTTAAATATGGCTCCCAATCAGAGACAACCAGCAAACAGCTGACACTCGTTGCCTCTGATTGGGAGTCACATCGTCAAACATAGAATCAAACAAACTAGAATACCCAACATAGAAAATGAACACACAGAATGAACACACCCTGGCTCAACATATAGAGTCCCAGAGCCAGGGTGTGACAGTACCCCCCCTAAAGGCGCGGACTGCGACCGCGTCTTAACAAACCCCAAACAGGGGAGGGCTGGGTGGGCATTCCTCCTCGGAGGCGGCTCCGGCTCCGGCCTTGACCACCACCCCTCCATAATTCCCCCGTAGCGCCCCTGGTCCGGTCTGACCCCGCTGGCTGGATCTGGACTGGACATTGACGGAGCGGATTGCTTACGCTCCGTTGTGGAGCAGCTGACCGGTCTTACCAGGCTGACGACTCGCCCCCCGGGCTTGGTGCGAGTAGCAGGAACGGGCTGAACCAGGCTGACGACTCGCACCCCTGGCTTGGTGCGAGTGGCAGGAACGGGCTGGACCAGGCTGACGACTCGCACCCCTGGCTTGGTGCGAGTGGCAGGAACGGGCTGGACCAGGCTGACGACGCACACCGTAGGCTTGGTGCGTGGAGCAGGGACAGGCCGGGCTGGGCTGTCGACGCACACCGTAGGCTTGGTGCGTGGAGCAGGGACAGGCCGGACAGGACTGTCGACGCACACCGTAGGTTTGGTGCGTGGAGCAGGGACAGGCCGGGCTGGGCTGTCGACGCACACCGTAGGTTTGGTGCGTGGAGCAGGGACAGGCCGGGCTGGGCTGGCGACGCACACCGTAGGTTTGGTGCGTGGAGCAGGGACAGGCCGGGCTGGGCTGGCGACGCACACCGTAGGCTTGGTGCGTGGAGCAGGGACAGGCCGGACAGGGCTGGCGACGCACACCGTAGGTTTGGTGCGTGGAGCAGGAACAGGCCGGGCAGGGCTGGCGACGCACACCGTAGGTTTGATGCGTGCAGCAGGGACAGGCCGGGCTGGGCTGGCGACGCACACCGTAGGTTTGGTGCGTGGAGCAGGGACAGGCCGGACCGTACTGGGAACACACACCACTGGCTTTAAACGGGGATCAGGAACGGGCCGGACCGGACTGGCAATACACCTCAGTCCCTCTCGCCGTGCCTCTACGACTTCCTTCCCTCCTCTCGCCAATGGCTCCCGTAACCCGGTGGCCTTCTCTCCTCTTCTCCTATTTCGCCCTGTGGCAGCCTCCTGCTGCCCAGTCGCCCATGCCGTGTGCCCCCCCCTAAAAAATTATTGGGGGTGCCTCTCGTCCGTCCGACGATGGCACTGCTGACGCCGCTGCTCCTCTCTCGCCAGGGCCTTGATCCTACCCCAAGGTCCCTTGCCCCCGAGCATGTCCTCCCAGGACCACCCTTTGCCCACCTGGGCCATCGCCAGCCTCTCCATCTCCTTTCCTGGCGCTTCCTCCCATGACCAGGCTGCCTGCTCCTGGACACGCTGCTTGGTCCTTGTACGGTGGGTTTTTCTGTCACGATCGTCGTAAAGGAGAGTAGACCAAGGCGCAGCGTGTGAAACGAACATGACTTTATTTAATTAAAGTACTAAATACAAACAAAACACGACTCGTGAAGTCCACGGTTACACTGACCGAATAAGGAACAAAAACCCACAACCCCCAAGGGAAAACATACAGTTTAAATATGGCTCCCAATCAGAGACAACCAGCAAACAGCTGACACTCGTTGCCTCTGATTGGGAGTCACATCGTCAAACATAGAATCAAACAAACTAGAATACCCAACATAGAAAATGAACACACAGAATGAACACACCCTGGCTCAACATATAGAGTCCCAGAGCCAGGGTGTGACAATAATGCCATTGACCTGTGCATAAATAGGCAAATAGGCCTATACAGATTACTGTAACACTGTCTGTCCAGTGCTCCTAGTATTGTCTAATTCTTTATGCAAGTAGCATTATAAATATTGAAATTACTCAATGTAAATTGTACTGTGCTCTTAACACTTAATGTTAACCAAAGCCACTACAAATTGTATTTCAATTAATTATCTGAGACCATGACGTTGTCAAAGTGTAAAGTGTTCATTTGAACAGGGTGACAGAATAGAATGACGCTAGACTGGTGTTCCTTCCCTGTAGCTCTCACTCTGAGGGAAAGAGAGGGTGAGAGAGAGAGAGAGAGAGAGAGAGAGAGAGACAGAGACAGAGACAGAGACAGAGACAGAGACAGAGACAGAGACAGAGAGAGCCTTCCCAAACAAAGCCATCACCTACAGAGAGACGAACATGGAGAAGAATCCCCTAAGCAAGCTGGTCCTGGGGCTCTGTTCACAAACACAAACAGACCCCACAGAGCCCCAGGACAGCAACACAATTAGACCCAACCAAATCATGAGAAAACAAAAAGATAATTACTTGACACATTGGAAAGAATTTACCAAAAAACAGAGCAAACTACAATGCTATTTGGCACTAAACAGAGAGTACACAGTGGCAGAATACCTGACCACTGCGACTGACCCAGTGAGCATAGCCTTGCTATTGAGAAAGGCCACCGTAGGCAGACCTGGCTCTCAAGAGAAGACAGGCTATGTGCACACTGCCCACAAAATGAGGTGAAAACTGAGCTGCACCTCCAAATATATGACCATATTAGAGACACATATTTCCCTCAGATTACAGAGATCCACAAAGAATTCGAAAACAAACCCAATTTTGATAAACTCCCTACTGGGAGAAAACCACAGTATGCCATCACAGCAGCAAGATTTGTGACCGGTTGCCACAAGAAAAGGGCTGTCACGAATTCAGCCGAGGCTGCCCCTCCTCCTTGCTCGGGGCCGGTTTCGGCATTCGTCGTCACCGGCTTACTAGCCACTACCGCTCCATTTATCATCACTTCATTTGTCTTGTCTTGTCTTGTCAATCACACACACCTGGTACTCATTCCCTCATTACATTTACATTTACATTTTAGTCATTTAGCAGACGCTCTTATCCAGAGCAACTTACAGTTAGTGATTACATATTTATTTTTATTTTTATACTGTCCCCCCGTGGGATTAGTCTGTGTATAAGTGTTCCCTCTGCCCCCTTGTCCTTTGTGAGTGATTGTTCGTTGTGAGAGTGAGTAGCTCGGTTGAGCTACTCTTTCCTTGTATGCAGCCAAGGTTGATTTTCCCTTGTGCTAGTTTCGTTCTGTTGCTATATGCGCTACGTTATTGGACACTGAATAAACTCTTGATTTCTGTGTTTTACCTCCTGCGCCTGACTCCGTCATTCACACCTCATCACAAGGGCAACCAGTGAAGAACAAACACCATTGTAAATACAACCCATATTTATGTTTGTTTATTTTATATATTTTTCCTATTTTGTTGTTCTGTAATTTAAATATAATTTTATTTGGATTTCATGTAATGTACATACATAAAATAGTCCAAATTGGTGAAGTGAAATTAAAAAAATTACTTGTTTCAAAAAATTCTAAAATATAAATAATGGAAAAGTGGTGCGTGCATATGAATTCACCCCCTTTGCTATGAAGCCCCTAAATAAGATCTGGTGCAACCAATTACCAGAGTCTGCAACACCACTAAGCAAGGGGCACCACCAAGCACCATGAAGACTAAGGAGCTCTCCAAACAGGTCAGGGACAAAGTTGTGGAGAAGTACAGATCAGGGTTGGGTTATAAAAAAATATCAGAAACTTTGAACATCCCACGGAGCACCATTAAATCCATTATTAAAAAAAGGAAAGAATATGGAACCACAACAAACGTTTGGTGTTCGCCAAAAGGCGTGTGGGAGAACTCCCCAAACATATGGAAGAAGGTACTCTGGTCAGATGAGACTAAAATTGAGCTTTTTGGCCATCAAGGAAAATGCTACGTCTGGCGCAAACCCAACACCTTTCACCCCAAGAACACCATCCCCACAGTGAAGCATGGTGGTGGCAGCATCATGCTGTGGGGATGTTTTTCATTGGCAGGGACTGGGAAACTGGTCAGAATTGAAGGAATGGTGAATGGCGCTAAATACAGGGAAATTCTTGAGGGACACCTGTTTCAGTCTTCCAGAGATTTGAGACTGGGACGGAGGTGCACCTTCCAGCAGGACAATGACCCTAAGCATACTGCTAAAGCAACACTCGAGTGGTTTAAGGGGAAACATTTAAATGTCTTGGAATGGCCTAGTCAAAGCCCAGACCTCAATCCAATTGAGAATCTGTGGTATGACTTAAAGATTTCTGTACACCAGCGGAACCCATCCAACTTGAAGGAGCTGGAGCAGTTTTGCCTTGAAGAATGGGTAAAAATCCCAGTGGCTAGATGTGCCAAACTTATAGAGACATACCCCAAGACACTTGCAGCTGTAATTGTTACAAAAGGTGGCTCTACAAAGTATTGACTTTGGGGGGATGAATAGTTATGCATGCTCAAGTTTTCAGTTTTTTTGTCTTATTTCTTGTTTGTTTCACACAAAAAAATATTTTGCATCTTCAAAGTAGTAGGCATGTTGTGTAAATCAAATGATACAAACCCCCCAAAAATCAATTTTAATTCCAGGTTGTAAGGCAACAAAATAGGAAAAATGCCAAGGGGGGTGAATACTTTCGCAAGCAACTGTATATTCTGTTTATTGTGGCAGCCCCATTTCACCAGATGAAATTTCAGACGTTTCTGGTACATGTAAATGTACTTGGTGAATACAGGTGATTCTGATTCTGAAAGAGACATTCAGAAATGAGTGTTTTTAAATACAGGAAGGGAAAGGTTTCTGTGAAAAGTTATTTTGGGCAGATTTGTCAGTAGCATACACATTTAAATCAACATTCCTCCTCTCCTCCCGCTTGTGATCAACATTCCACCACTCCAAACATTCTAAACATCAGGGTATGTCTGTGATCAACATTCCACCACTCCAAACATTCTAAACATCAGTGTATGTCTGTGATCAACATTCCACCACTCCAAACATTCTAAACATCAGGGTATGTCTGTGATCAACATTCCACCACTCCAAACATTCTAAACATCAGGGTATGTCTGTGATCAACATTCCACCACTCCAAACATTCTAAACATCAGTGTATGTCTGTGATCAACATTCCACCACTCCAAACATTCTAAACATCAGGGTATGTCTGTGATCAACATTCCACCACTCCAAACATTTTAAACATCAGGGTATATCTGCTCATTATTAGGAGGGTTGGAGAAAGGGACACATAGATAAGGGGACAGGAGGGGAGAGAGAGATGGGGGGAAGAGAGAGGGGGGGAGAGGGAAGGGAGAGAGAGAGAGAGAGAGAGATGGAGGAGAGAGAGAGGGGAGAGAGAGAGGAAATGGAGAGAGAGAGAGAGAGAGAGAGAGAGAGAGAGAGAGAGAGAGAGAGAGAGAGAGAGAGAGAGAGAGAGAGAGAGACCTTCCTATGCCATCAAAAGGAACATAAAATTTGACATACCAATTAGGAAGAGAGAGGGGGGGAGAGGGAAGGGGAGAGAGAGAGAGAGAGAGAGAGAGAGAGATGGAGGAGAGAGAGAGGAAAGGGGAGAGAGAGGAAAGGGAGAGAGAGAGAGAGAGAGAGAGAGAGAGAGAGAGAGAGAGAGAGAGAGAGAGAGAGATGGAGGAGAGAGAGAGGAAAGGGGAGAGAGAGGAAAGGGAGAGAGAGAGAGAGAGAGAGAGAGAGAGAGAGAGAGAGAGAGAGAGAGAGAGAGAGAGAGAGACACCTTCCTATGCCATCAAAAGGAACATAAAATTTGACATACCAATTAGGATCTGGATAAAAATACTTGAATCAGTTATAGAACCCATTGCCCTTTATGGTTTGAGGTCTGGGGTACGCTCACCAACCAAGAATTTAAAAAAATGCATGCAGAATTCTGCTAAAATATCATCTGTGTACAATGTAAAACACCAAATAATGCATGTAGAGCAGAATTTGGCCGATACCCGCAAATTATCAAACACCTGGAGAAGAGTCCCCTAAGCAAGAGAGAGAGAGAGAGAGATAGAGAGAAAGAGAGAGAAAGAGAGAGAGAGAGAGAGAGAGAGAGAGAGAGAGAGAGAGAGAGAGAGAGAAAGAGAGAGAAAGAGAGAGAAGATTTACTGTACATTTTTATTGTTTATTTAACTTCTGTTTACTATCTACTTCACTTGCTTTGGCAATGTTAACATATGTTTCCCATGCCAATAAAGCCCCTTAAATTGAAATTGAAATTGAGAGAAGGGAAGGGGGACTGTGGAGAAAGGGAGAGCAAGAGAGAGGGGGAGAGTAGACCTTGCTGATATTGAAATGTGCCTTTGAGAAGGTGATTTATTCACAGAAAAGGGCAACCAGAAACAGTACAGGCTTATCTCACTCATGTCTCTGGTAGCCTATATTACCTTTTGAAAAGAAAGAAAGAACGGATTTTGGATGTTCCCTTTGGGATCTGTCTTAATCTGCTGGTTTATAATGTCATGTAGGCCTAGGCTTATCAACAGTCTGGACTCTCTGAGGTGGTTGCAGACACGCATATGAATGAATCTGGAGGGAAAGACTAGAATCAGTTGACCTTGAACTATCAAAGATTAGCCAGGATACATAGGAGCTACACTTTGGCGTCGGGAAAGACCGTTTTTATTATTACCTGTCCTGCTACACTGAACGCGTTTCTTTTTGCCGCCGTTGTTCCCCCCCACCATCACTTGCGCATATTAGGTAGCTTATAAACGCGCCTTTTCTCCTGCAATAATTCCTCACGCATGGACAAAAACATTCCTGCCCGAATATAACCCGTCTATTATTTATTTATCGGTCTGTATTCTTATGTAAGATGATCCTACATCTCCTATGTATAGAGACAATCCAAGGCCCGTTTGTTTCAGCGTTTTTATCAGCATTTGTTACAGTTTAGTCCTAGACATTTCTGGCTCACTACAACTCAGTAGGAAACACGAAAAACACACAAAGGCGTTGTATTTACTTACAAAGATTTATTGGGAAATACGACGGCAATGTACAAGTATTTTGCAGTTGTTTAGGTCCTCAGTCTAACAAACATTTCAAACTCACGGTAACTTCCTGGTTCTGATCAACTGTTTTCCCATTTAGGATTTAGCTGTGCAATGGTCTTGTAGGCCTAAAGTTTATTCAGCTAAGAATTGTTTGTAAGTCAATTTCCTTTTTGGTTTCGTGTAGGCTACATACTTTTTTAAAAAATTTTTTTATCATTTATTTACTGTAAATGAACCATTTTGAACGATCATCTAATTAAAAATATGCTGGATATTGAAAGCGATATGGCTAAATATTACAAGGATTATCTCCCTATATATGAATATACATATATCGATAATAGGTCAAATAGGCCTATATGTCAAAATATTTCACATATTTAAATTGTATTTGTAGGCGTACATTTATAGCCCTATCTGGTGGCAATTCTTATAATACATTTGACATTTTGTAAATGTTTGTCATTTAGCAGACACTCGTATCCAGAGCGACTTAAAGTAGTAGTGAGTGCATTAATTGTCATTTTTTTTCTTCGTACTGTATCAATTAGCAACAATACTACTGGTTGTCGTTGGTCGTATTTAAAAGCTGTTGATACAATGTATTCACAATGACGAAAAGTACACATATCCCATCATTACGTGCATGTGCTTAGTCGATTAATGTTCATATTTAAAGTTAAATTCATTGGCCAACCGTTAAACACAAACACTAGTAAGCCTACTTTGGGAGAAGGATTCGTTCAGTACGATACAGTAACAGAAGTTTACAGTTTTGTCTGAAATTGATATAATCACCAGTGTTGCATGAATAGTTGCATCCTGACATTCCTTGTGACCCTTTACATTTACATCATTTAGCAGACGCTCTTATCCAGAGCGACTTACAGTTAGTGCATACATTATTCTATTTTTTTTAATTTTTCATACCCCATGGGAATCGAACCCACAACCATGGCATTGCAAACGCCATGCTCTACCAACTGAGCTACCTCCCTGCCGGCCATTCCCTCCCCTACCCTGGACGACGCTGGGCCAATTGTGCGCCGCCCCATTGATCTCCCGGTTGCGGCCGGCTACAGCAGAGCCTGGATTCGAACCAGGATCTCTAGTGGCACAGCTAGCACTGCGATGCAGTGCCTTAGACCACTGCGCCTTAGACCACTGCGGGAGATGTGTACAATTACCTATAGGAAAGTCATATGTTAAGTCCCAGTAATATATTACCTATAGGAAAGTCATATGTTACGTCCCAGTAATATATTGCTATATAGGCCTAATACCCAGTAAATATTTGATATATATACATATATAGTTCCAGTTTATTAGCCTAATGACGCCCATACTTCATCATGATACAAGTGTTTCTGTAGTTAGTTTTCTACCCCCTTGTGGAGCATCCTGTCCTGTCCAGGCTGACTGTCACGGGTGGAAAATGGCCGCTCGGTGTGACTCTATTCACTGACACTGAAAACTCTGAAGTACAGAAAAACTCTACAGTCTGAACTGGAACTATTTAAACAAACGCAACCTCAAGACGGGGGAAGTTTTTAATTGAGAATGTCTCGCTGGGTGCCTACGAAAAAGGAAAAGTACGGAGTCGGTAAGTGTGATAAACTTGCACGCTTTCTCTCTCTCTACTCTCGCTGGTTAGCTTGTCGTGGCTACTTTGCATCCGATTGCACAAGTTTGGGAAGAATGGTGATTAGACTATGAGCACTGGTACGCCGACATTCCCACAATATCCTCAAAGGCCTGACGGGATTTTTTTGCAACACATTTGCCTGAATTTAGGAATGCAAAACTTGCATAAAATGTTTTGCTATCAGCAACTGGTTTTGCCTACTAGTTTGCATAAAGGCAAAGCGAAGAATCCCTGCCTTTGTGAGCGGACTGCTGTGAACACTGGGAATTGGCAGAGGCGCGCCTAGTTTGCAACATTGTTTCCTGTGTAGTCAGGGCCTGCAAATCGTGGTATTTATACAACGCGTTTGTAACATTGGAACACTTGTTGTTACTTGTTTCAACATATGAGCAGAAGTTAATGAGGTACAGAATGGATTTGGTGTCTCAAATGTTTTCAACGTTTGTGTTTCGTTTGGAATACTGGACGCTGCTCGTTCCCCGTCTCTGTCGTTTATGTGACTTATTCAACGTAGATCTGGCTACAGTAGAACTTAGGGCTATTGTTTTCTGTTTAGTTCAGTTTTCCAAATGGATCCATTTTACAGCCGGTGTTGAAGTTGAATAGCTACGTGTTGATTGACACATTAGCTCTTGGGCGGTATGACCGACGGTTTGGACGTCCTTCCTGTCCCGCCATCATGCCAGCAACTGCTTTAGGTTTTGGCCTGGCTGGTGTTTATTTTGTTATTTTATTTATTTAACCTTTATTTAACCAGGTAAGCCAGTTGAGAACAAGTTCTCATTTACAACTGCGACCTGGCCAAGATAAGCAAAGCAGTGTGATAAAAACAACAACACAGAGTTACATATGGGGTAAAACAAAACATAAAGTCAAAAATACAAACAGAAAATATATATACAGTGTGTGCGAATGTAGTAAGTTATGGAGGTAAGGCAATAAATAGGCCATAGTGCAAAATAGTTACAATTAGTATTAACACTGGAAAGATAGATGTGCAAGAGATTATGTGCAAATAGAGATACTGGGGTGCAAAAGAGCAAAACAAATAACAATATGGGGATGAGGTAGTTGGGTGGGCTAATTACAGATGGGCTGTGTACAGGTGCAGTGATCGGTAAGGTGCTCTGACAACTGATGCTTAAAGTTAGTATGGGGTAAACAAAACATAAAGTCAAAAATACCACAGAAAATATATATATACAGTGTGTGCGAATGTAGTAAGTTATGGAGGTAAGGCAATAAATAGGCCATAGTGCAAAATAATTACAATGTAGTATTAACACTGGAATGATTGATGTGCAGAAGATGTGCAAATAGAGATACTGGGGTGCAAATTAGCAAAATAAATAACAATATGGGGATGAGGTAGTTGGGTGGGCTAATTACAGATGGGCTGTGTACAGGTGCAGTGTTCGGTAAGCTGCTCTGACAACTGATGCTTATCTCCAGCTTCAGAGATTTTTGCAGTTAGTTCCAGTCATTGGCAGCAGAGAACTGGAAGGAATGGCGGCCAAAGGAGGTGTTGGCTTTGGGGATGACCAGTGAGATATACCTGCTGGAGCGCATACTACGGGTGGGTGTTGCTATGGTGACCAATGAGCTAAGATAAGGCGGGGATTTGCCTAGCAGTGATTTATAGATGACCTGGAGCCAGTGGGTTTGGCGACGAATATGTAGTGAGGACCAGCCAACAAGAGCGTACAGGTCACAGTGGTGGGTAGTATATGGGGCTTTGGTGACAAAACAGATGGCACTGTGATAGACTACATCCAATTTGCTGAGTAGAGTGTTTGAGGCTATTTTGTAAATGACATCGCCGAAGTCAAGGATCGGTAGGATAGTCAGTTTAACGAGGGCATGTTTGGCAGCATGAGTGAAGGAGGCTTTGTTGTGAAATAGGAAGCCAATTCTAGATTTAACTTTTGATTGGAGATGCTCAATGTGAGTCTGGAAGGAGAGTTTACAGTCTAACCAGACACCTAGGTATTTGTAGTTGTCCATATACTCTAGGTCAGACCCGCCGAGAGTAGTGATTCTAGTCGGGCGGGCGGGTGGGTGCAAGCAGCGTTTGATTGAAGAGCATGCATTTAGTTTTACTAGTGTTTAAGAGCAGTTGGAGGCTACGGAAGGAGTGTTGTATCGCATTAAAGCTCGTTTGGAGGTTTGTTAACACAGTGTCCAATGAAGGGCCAGATGTTTACAAAATGGTGTCGTCTGTGTAGAGGTGGATCTGAGAGTCACCAGCAGCAAGAGCGACATCATTGATATACACAGAGAAAAGAGTCGGCCCGAGAATTGAACCCTGTGGCACCCCCATAGAGACTGCCAGAGGTCCAGACAACAGGCCCTCCGATTTGACACATTGAACTCTATCTGAGAAGTAGTTGGTGAACCAGGCGAGGCAGTCATTTGAGAAACCAAGGCTATTTAGTCTGCCAATAAGAATGCAGTGGTTGACAGAGTCGAAAGCCTTGGCCAGGTCGATGAAGACGGCTGCACAGAACTGTCTATTATCGATCGCGGTTATAATATAATTTAGGACCTTGAGCGTGGCTGAGGTGCACCCATGACCAGCTCGGAAACCGGATTGCATAGCGGAGAAGGTACGGTTGGATTCGAAATGGTCGGTGATCTGTTTGTTAACTTGGCTTTCAAAAACTTTTGAAAGGCAGGGCAGGATGGATATAGGTCTGTAACAGTTTGGATCTAGAGGCTGCTAATTTTAGAAAGAAAGGGTCCAGATTGTCTAGCCCAGATGATTTTATGGGTCCAGATTTTGCAGCTCTTTCAGAACATCAGCTGTCTGAATTTGTGTGAAGGAGAAGCGGTGGGGGGCATGGGCAAGTTGCAGCGGAGGGTGCAGAGCTGGTGGCCGGTGGTTCCAGCTGGTAGCCAGGTGGAAAGCATGGCCAGCCGTAGCAAAATGCTTGTTGAAATTCTCGATTATTGTAGATTTATCGGTGGTGATAGTGTTTCCTAGCCTCAGTGCAGTGGGCAGCTGGGAGGAAGTGGTCTTATTCTCCATGGACTTTACAGTGTCCCAAAACTTTTTGGAGTTAGTGCTACAGGATGCACATTTCTGTTTGAAACAGCTAGCCTTTGCTTTCCTAACTGCTTATGTATATTGGTTCCTAACTTCCCTGAAAAGTTGCATATCGCGGGGGCTATTCGATGCTAATGCAGTATGCCACAGGATGTTTTTGTGCTGGTCAAGGGCAGTCAAGTCTGAGGAGAACCAGGGGCTATATCTGTTCTTAGTTCTGAATTTTTTGAATGGGGCATGCTTATTTAAGATTGAGAGGAAAGCACTTTTAAAGAACAACCAGGCATCCTCTACTGACGGAATGAGATCGATATCCATCCAGGATACCTGGGCCAGGTCAATTAGGATGGCATGCTCACTAAAGTGTTATAGGGAGCGTTTGACAGTGATGAGGGGTGGTCGTTTGACCGCGGACCCGTTACGGACGCAGGCAATAAGGCAGTGATCGCTGAGATCCTGGTTGAAGACAGCTGAGGTGTATTTAGAGGGTATGTTAGTCAGGATGATATCTATGAGGGTACCCATGTTTACGGATTATGGGTTGTACCTGGTAGGTTCCTTGATAATTTGTGTGAGATTGAGGGCATCTAGTTTGGATTGTAGGATGGCTGGGGTGTTAAGCATTATCCCAGTTTAGGTCACCAAGCAGTACGAACTCTGAGGATAGATGGGGGGAAATCAATTCACATATGGTGTCCAGGGCACAGCTGGGGGCTGAGGGGGGGTCTGTAGCAAGCGGCAACAGTGAGAGACTTATTTCTGGAAACGTGGATTTTTAGAAGTAGGAGCTCAAACTGTTTGGGCACAGACCTGGATAGTATGATAGAGCTCTGCAGGCTATCTCTACAGTAGATTGTAACTCCACCCCCTTTGGCAGTTCTATCTAGACGGAAAATGTTGTAGTTGGGGATGGACATTTCTGAATTTTTGGTGGCCTTCCTAAGCCAGGATTCAGACACTGCTAGAACATCAGGGTTGGCGGAGTGTGCTAATGCAGTGAATAACTCAAACTTAGGAAGGAGGCTTCTGATGTTAACATGCAATAAGCCAAGGCTTTTACGGTTACAGAAGTCAAAAAATGATAGCGCCTGGGGAATAGGAGTGATACTGGGGGCTGCAGGGCCTGGGTTAGCCTCTACATCACCAGAGGAACAGAGGAGGACTAGAATAAGGATACGGCTAAAGGTCTTCTAGTGCGTTGAGTACAGAGAATAAAGGGGGCAGTTCTCCGGGCGTTGTAGAATAGATTCAGGGCATTCTGTACAGACAAGGATATGGAAGGATGTGAGTACAGTGGAGGTAAACCTAAGCGTTGGGTAACAATGAAAGAGAGAGCATCACTGGAGGCACCGATTGAGCTGGTCTCGGCGTGTATGGGGGGTGGAACAAAGGAACTATTTGAGGCAGTTTGAGAGGGACTTGGGGCTCTACTGTGAAATTGTATAATAGGAACTAACTGGAACAGCAATAGGCAAGGCATATTGACATGGGAGAGAGGCATAAAGCAATCACAGGTGTTATTCGAGAGAGCTAAGACAACAACTGGTAATGGCGATGAAAGTTTGGGCTGAGGCTAAACAGATAAAACAGGACAGGGTACCGTGTAAAGGAACAGTCCAGCAGGCATCAGCTGTGCAGCTGAGTGATCATAAGGTCCAGTGAACAGCAATGTGAGTCCGAGAGCAGTTCGAATTGGTGCTTCAGCACAGGCGATCAGGAAGCACGGCTGTTGAATTGCGTGTGCTAGCGGGCCGGGGCTAGCAGATGGATCTTCGTGGTCGTCGCAACGGGAAGCCTGTTGAAACCACAGACGTTTACGTCGGCAGACCAGTCGTGATGGATCGGCGGGGCTCCGTGTCGACACTAGGAGGTCCCGTCCGGTTGACAGAGAGGTAGATAGCCGGGAGATGGGCCTGACTCGAGGCTACCTCAAGGCTGATTAGCCAACCACAACAGCCATTCGGTTGCAGCTAGCTAGTTGCGATGATCCGGTGTTAAAGGTCCAGTGATGCAGTGATTCAGGCAGAAAATCCGGTATGTTGATAACGCGCTGTGCAGACTGGCCGATAATACTCCAGGCTAGAGCTGGCTGGTAGGTAGTGCAGGCCACTGACAATGGTGAAAAAAAACCCTGCTAATAGCAAGTAGCTAGTTAGCTGGCTACTCCCGTCCGGTAGACAGAGAGGTAGATAGCCGGGATATGGGCCTGGCTTGAGGCTAGCTCAAGGTTAACTGGTGCTTGCCTCGGGGGCAGTGGTGATTAGCCAACAGCAACATCCATTCGTTTGCGGCTAGCTGGTTGCGATCCGGTGTTAAGGTCCAGTGATTCAGTTATTCCGGCAGAAAATCCGATGTTCTGGGTGAAAAACCGCTAACGGTGGCTAATAGCAAGTAGCTAGTTAGCTGGCTAGCTAGTTTCAACTGGAGATTCTAGATAAAAGGTAAGTAAATAATAGAATCCCGTTCCACATTGAGTGAGGCGGGTTGCAGGAACGTATATTTAGTAGAAGGATGAAAAGTGTGATAGGGGAATATATACAACGAAATACAAAAAAAAAGAAAAAACTGGCTATTTACACGGACACGAGCACACGACCGCACTGCTACGCCATCTTGGTCATTCATTGTAGTGGCCATATTCACTCTCACTCTGTGTTTTATTGGTAACACTTTGCATTTAGTTGCTCATATATATATATATATATTTTTTTTTCAGGATCACTTTATTCGCCAAGTACATTTACCCATACCCGGAATTGGACTTGGTGAATAGGTGCTGCCAGCAATAGACAATGTAGAAACAGAATACAGTAACATCGTTGTTGTTATGCCTAGGCTACATAAGCTGTTATAGGCTACTGTTAGTAGTCTAAATACTTTGTAATTGCATAGTGATTAAGTAAATATCCATACACTGAATTTAGGACTTTTTTTATAACTGATTTTAAGATAATAGTTTCAAATATTGATACATTTCTCCAGAGAGATTAGTGAACACTCAACAACATTTACATTTACGTCATTTAGCAGACGCTCTTATCCAGAGCGACTTACAGTTAGTGAATACATTTTTTTTTTATTATTTTTTTTTTTTTTATTATACTGGCCCCCCGTGGGAATCGAACCCACAACCCTGGCGTTGCAAACGCCATGCTCTATCAACTGAGCTACATCCCTGCCGGCCATTCCCTCCCCTACCCTGGACGACGCTGGGCCAATTGTGCGCCGCCCATGAGTCTCCCGGTCGCGGCCGGCTGCGACAGAGCCTGTATTCGAACCAGGATCTCTAGTAGCACAGTTAGCACTGCGATGCAGTGCCTTAGACCACTGCGCCACTCAGGAGACTGACAACAAGACCTTCTGATGAGTCGGGGAGATCAGAGAACACTCAACAAGGCCTTCTGAAGAGTCAGGGAGATCAGAGAACACTCAACAAGACCTTCTGAAGAGTCAGGGAGATCAGAGAACACTCAACAAGGCCTTCTGATGAGTCAGGGATATCAGAGAACACTCAACAAGGCCTTCTGATGAGTCAGGGAGATCAGAGAACACTCAACAAGACCTCCTGATGAGTCAAGGAGATCAGAGAACACTCAACAAGGCCTTCTGATGAGTCAGGGAGATCAGAGAACACTCAACAAGACCTCCTGATGAGTCAAGGAGATCAGAGAACACTCAACAAGGCCTTCTGATGAGTCAGGGAGATCAGAGAACACTCAACAAGACCTTCTGAAGAGTCAGGGAGATCAGAGAACACTCAACAAGACCTTCTGAAGAGTCGGAGAGATCAGAGAACACTAAGGGGCACTATAAAAGCCACATTGCGGAAAATGCAAATAGAATCACGGAATCCAGACATTAACACTGAATTCACCAATACATAATATGTTTTATTGAACTTAGTAGAAAATCAAAAGTCTGCTGGTTTTAGTTTTTTTTCTTCCTTTCAGTTAAGACCTAGACAACCAGGTGAGGGGAATGCCTTACTAAGACCTAAACAACCAGGTGAGGGGAATGCCTTACTAAGACCTAGACAACCAGGTGAGGGGAATTCCTTACTAAGACCTAGACAACCAGGTGAGGGGAATTCCTTACTAAGACCTAGACAACCAGGTGAGGGGAATTCCTTACTAAGACCTAGACAACCAGGTGAGGGGAGTTCCTTACTAAGACCTAGACAACCAGGTGAGGGGAATTCCTTACTAAGACCTAGACAACCAGGCGAGGGGAGTTCCTTACTAAGACCTAGACAACCAGGTGAGGGGAATGCCTTACTAAGACCTAAACAACCAGGTGAGGGGAATGCCTTACTAAGACCTAGACAACCAGGTGAGGGGAATTCCTTACTAAGACCTAGACAACCAGGTGAGGGGAATTCCTTACTAAGACCTAGACAACCAGGTGAGGGGAATTCCTTACTAAGACCTGGACAACCAGGTGAGGGGAATTCCTTACTAAGACCTGGACAACCAGGTGAGGGGAATTCCTTACTAAGACCTGGACAAACAGGTGAGGGGAATTCCTTACTAAGACCTAGACAACCAGGTGAGGGGAATTCCTTACTAAGACCTAGACAACCAGGTGAGGGGAATTCCTTACTAAGGCCTAGACAACCAGGTGAGGGGAATTCCTTACTAAGACCTAGACAACAAGGTGAGGGGAATTCCTTACTAAGACCTAGACAACCAGGTGAGGGGAATTCCTTACTAAGACCTAGACAACCAGGTGAGGGGAATTCCTTACTAAGACCTGGACAACCAGGTGAGGGGAATTCCTTACTAAGACCTGGACAACCAGGTGAGGGGAATTCCTTACTAAGACCTGGACAACCAGGTGAGGGGAATTCCTTACTAAGACCTAGACAACCAGGTGAGGGGAATTCCTTACTAAGACCTAGACAACCAGGTGAGGGGAATTCCTTACTAAGGCCTAGACAACCAGGTGAGGGGAATTCCTTACTAAGACCTAGACAACCAGGTGAGGGGAATTCCTTACTAAGACCTAGACAACCAGGTGAGGGGAGTTCCTTACTAAGACCTAGACAACCAGGTGAGGGGAATTCCTTACTAAGACCTGGACAACCAGGTGAGGGTTATTCCTTACTAAGACCTAGACAACCAGGTGAGGGGAATTCCTTACTAAGACCTGGACAACCAGGTGAGGGGAATTCCTTACTAAGACCTGGACAACCAGGTGAGGGGAATTCCTTACTAAGACCTGGACAACCAGGTGAGGGGAATTCCTTACTAATCAGTGACCTTAATTCATCCATCAAGTACTAGGGAGGAGAGAAAACCGTCAGACACTAGGCCCTCCGTGGAATGAGTATAGGGTGCCATTTGGGACGCTGCCATTATGTCAATTGTTTACAAACACATTACATCATTAGCGAAACTGGGTGTGGTCTAATCTGAAGTACGTCAGACAGACAGACATTACGCTCTGGGAAAGATGGCCTTCAACTATTTCTGAAATAATGCAGAGACTCATGGAGGGCCTAGCCAAAGATTATCTATATATTGACAATATATTGGATTGTCTGCTCGAACAATGGGAATAAGTGTCTGCAAAGATGGAAGGCAGGCGGCAGGAGCAGGTGGAAACATTCTAGCGAATGAGAGGGCAGATACGCATGTAACCAACGGGCACAACTACGATTATAAAATATTTTTTCTCAATGATGCCACGTGCGTCCACTTTATTTCAGTACATTTGTAACAACCTAAACATTCTGAAACTTCTATTCAATCGAATAAGCCTCACTTAGAATTTCTTTGTATTTTTATGTTGACCGAATTCGAGATTTTCTCATTGACCTCCACACAAAAAATCTCCACTTGATCTGCTTCCTGCTTTATTCTTGGGCTGACAGATTTTGGAGCGAAGTCAGACCTCTTGCTTCACCTCTTCCTCTCTGGTCTAGTTGGTGTAGGAGTAGAAATACCAAAACATACTATAAATGACTGATTGTACAAGTCAACAGCAACACATGCATTTGGGTCTCACCATTACAGGGCTCCTATCCACAGGAATAATTCTACAGTAATGAGAACAATGTCATGTAAAGTGCAGGGCCGTTGTCACTGTAGGCTCTATCTTAACATTGTCATGTAAAGTGCAGGGCCCATTGTCACTGTAGGCTCTGTCTTAACCTTCATCCAGGTTCCCTATTGTTATAGTTTCAGGTAGATTGAGGAAGTGGGGAGATGGTAAAACCATGAATGGCCATCATCAGTGCATTAAAACACAGGTTCCCATATAATGTGAAAGCATTGTTTCTACTGTTATAGAATGCTTAGTTCCCTTCCTGCAGGGAGGACTTGACTTCACAGAGTCCCTTCCTGCAGGGAGGACTTGACTTCACAGAGTCCCTTCCTGCAGGGAGGACTTGACTTCACAGAGTCCCTTCCTGCAGGGAGGACTTGACTTCACCGTGTCCCTTCCTGCAGGGAGGACTTGACTTCACCGTGTCCCTTCCTGCAGGGAGGACTTGACTTCTCCGTGTCCCTTCCTGCAGGGAGGACTTGACATCACCGTGTCCCTTCCTGCAGGGAGGACTTGACTTCACAGAGTCCCTTCCTGCAGGGAGGACTTGACTTCACCGTGTCCCTTCCTACAGGGAGGACTTGACTTCACCGTGTCCCTTCATACAGGGAGGACTTGAGCTCACTGTGTCCCTTCCTACAGGGAGGACTTGAGCTCACTGTGTCCCTTCCCTTGTTGCTCAGGGCAACCAAAGTTGCACTCGACCACCTCTGGTTTCCATAACTTAGTGCTTTCCTCTTGGCACAGCTTTGTCATTGCACTTTTAATACTCCACCGACTACTGTTCCTCATGGACAATTCAAACCAACTAGGTGGATGTCTTCGGGAGAGTTGCCTTTCCTTTATTCCTCACGCCCTCTCGCATCCTTCTCAAAACCCTTTGGATCATATGGTCAGAGGTCCTCACCTCTGACCTTCTCATCCAATGGGTTTTGAGAAGTAGCCGCGGAGACAAGGAAATGCAATTGAGTCTCCCTTCATTTTCCCCTTGGTGTTTTCATTATCACTGTATCATGTTCTCACTGGCTCTCTCCCAAGCCTCATCATCACTGTATCATGTTCTCATTGGCTCTCTCCCAAGCTTCATCATGTTCTCACTGGCTCTCTCCCAAGCTTCATCATGTTCTCACTGGCTCTCTCCCAAGCTTCATCATGTTCTCACTGGCTCTCTCCCCGAGGCCCTGAATTGGAAACCTGGCCTGACTGAGATGGGATAACTTTAGCTTTTACCTTTAGCTTTTCTGCAGATATGCCAGTTGACTGACTTTATCTTGGAAAATAAACATCTTCGATAAGAGCTTTAGACGTTGGAGTTTGTAGTGTGGCTTGGAACTGTCATCCCTTTACTCGTAGAAATACCCAGCATCTGATCTCACAAGAGGCGGAGACTGAAAACCTCTTTTATTTTTCTCCTACGTTCTCTTCCTCATACTCATGAGGATCATAGCTTGCCTTGAGGCCAGAAGCTGGACTTCCTTGAACGTCTCGAATTCCACAGTAGAATGTTTAGAATGCCTCTCTGTTAATGCTGAGGAGCACATCAACCAATCAGAAACGCCACCAGAAGCTCTCCTTCATGGTCCCCTTTATAATAGTACACTGCACAGGTTCACATGAAGGTTGCACTTACCAACCAATTAGTCATATCTGTATACCTTTCACAGCTCCAATTCAAATGAGGTATGGATGAACGTCCGGCCCTGACCTGTTTCTGTTCACAAAGCATAACGACGTGAGACCAATCCAATGATCAAAGGGTCGGACGTTCATTCAAAATCAATTTGCTGCTGACCCTGAGTTAATTCCATTACACACTTCCTTTTGTTGTTAGAATGTCGACAAACCCTGCGTTAAATCAAATGGAATCGGAGTAGTTTAAATGCATGTTTCCTTCTCAAGGCAAGACAGAGATCTGATTGAAAAGGGCCTGGGGGAGTCATTGTTTTTCTGCATGATGTTTCCTCGTCCATCGTGTGATGATTAATTAATTTGAAATCCCCTTTTGATTATCATTTTGAAGTGTTGTAAATACTGTATGATTATTATATACTATATGAAGTCTAGACTGCAGACAGACAGATGGAGAGAGAGAGATGCTCTGAATCTAGAATGCAGACAGACAGATGGAGAGAGAGAGATGCTCTGAATCTAGAATGCAGACAGACAGATGGAGAGAGAGAGAGATGCTCTGAATCTAGAATGCAGACAGACAGATAGAGAGAGAGAGATGCTCTGAATCTAGAATGCAGACAGACAGATGGAGAGAGAGAGATGCTCTGAATCTAGAATGCAGACAGACAGATGGAGAGAGAGAGATGCTCTGAATCTAGAATGCAGACAGACAGATGGAGAGAGAGAGAGAGATGCTCTGAGTCTAGAATGCAGACAGACAGATGGAGAGAGATGCTCTGAGTCTAGAAAGCAGACAGACAGATTGGGATTAAAGGAATACTGTTGATAAACAGTGATATTCTCTGGTTGAACATGTATTTTTTTTGTTGAGACTGGAGTACAGACAATGGTATAAGGGCCACACATCCCTACAGAACATGTGGATAAGGGCCACACACATCCCTACAGAACACGTGGATAAGGGCCACGCACATCCCTACAGAACACGTGGATAAGGGCCACACACATCCCTACAGAACATGTGGATAAGGGCCACACACATCCCTACAGAACATGTGGAAAAGGGCCACACACATCCCTACAGAACATGTGGAAAAGGGCCACACACATCCCTACAGAACATGTGGATAAGGGCCACACACATCCCTACAGAACACGTGGATAAGGGCCACACACATCCCTACAGAACATGTGGATAAGGGCCACACACAGCCCTACAGAACATGTGGAAAAGGGCCACACACATCCCTACAGAACATGTGGATAAGGGCCACACACATCCCTACAGAACATGTGGATAAGGGCCACACACATCCCTACAGAACATGTGGATAAGGGCCACACACATCCCTACAGAACACATGGATAAGGGCACACACATCCCTACAGAACATGTGGATAAGGGCCACACACATCCCTACAGAACACGTGGATAAGGGCCACACACATCCCTACAGAACATGTGGATAAGGGCCATACACATCCCTACAGAACATGTGGATAAGGGCCACACACATCCCTACAGAACATGTGGATAAGGGCCATACACATCCCTACAGAACATGTGGATAAGGGCCACACACATCCCTACAGAACATGTGGATAAGGGCCACACACATCCCTACAGAACATGTGGATAAGGGCCACACATCCCTACAGAACACGTGGATAAGGGCCACACACATCCCTACAGAACATGTGGATAAGGGCCACACACATCCCTACAGAACATGTGGATAAGGGCCACACACATCCCTACAGAACATGTGGATAAGGGCCACACACATCCCTACAGAACATGTGGATAAGGGCCACACACATCCCTACAGAACACGTGGATAAGGGCCATACACATCCCTACAGAACACGTGGATAAGGGCCACACACATCCCTACAGAACACGTGGATAAGGGCCACACACATCCCTACAGAACACGTGGATAAGGGCCACACACATCCCTACAGAACACGTGGATAAGGGCCATACACATCCCTACAGAACATGTGGATAAGGGCCACACACATCCTTACAGAACACGTGGATAAGGGCCACACACATCCCTACAGAACACGTGGATAAGGGCTACACACATCCCTACAGAACACGTGGATAAGGGCCACACACATCCCTACAGAACATGTGGATAAGGGCCACACACATCCCTACAGAACATGTGGATAAGGGCCACACACATCCCTACAGAACATGTGGATAAGGGCCTCACACATCCCTACAGAACATGTGGATAAGGGCCACACACATCCCTACAGAACATGTGGATAAGGGCCTCACACATCCCTACAGAACATGTGGATAAGGGCCACACACATCCCTACAGAACACGTGGATAAGGGCCACACACATCCCTACAGAACATGTGGATAAGGGCCACACACATCCCTACAGAACATGTGGAATGTGGATGTTCCTCTGTGTCGTTCCACACTGCCCAGCAGCAGAACAGCTCTGTTCCTCTGTGTCGTTCCACACTGCCCAGCAGCAGAACACCTCTGTTCCTCTGTGTCGTTCCACACTGCCCAGCAGCAGAACGGCTCTGTTCCTCTGTGTCGTTCCACACTGTCCAGCAGCAGAACGGCTCTGTTCCTCTGTGTCGTTCCACACTGCCCAGCAGCAGAACAGCTCTGTTCCTCTGTGTCGTTCCACACTGTCCAGCAGCAGAACAGCTCTGTTCCTCTGTGTCGTTCCACACTGCCCAGCAGCAGAACAGCTCTGTTCCTCTGTGTCGTTCCGCACTGCCCAGCAGCAGAACAGCTCTGTTCCTCTGTGTCGTTCCACACTGCCCAGCAGCAGAACAGCTCTGTTCCTCTGTGTCGTTCCACACTGCCCAGCAGCAGAACAGCTCTGTTCCTCTGTGTCGTTCCACACTGCCCAGCAGCAGAACAGCTCTGTTCCTCTGTGTCGTTCCACACTGCCCAGCAGCAGAACAGCTCTGTTCCTCTGTGTCGTTCCACACTGCCCAGCAGCAGAACAGCTCTGTTCCTCTGTGTCGTTCCACACTGTCCAGCAGCAGAACAGCTCTGTTCCTCTGTGTCGTTCCACACTGCCCAGCAGCAGAACAGCTCTGTTCCTCTGTGTCGTTCCACACTGCCCAGCAGCAGAACAGCTCTGCGCAACAGACGCAAATCAAACATCAGGTTTGCGTTCCTTTGGGTCCTTGAAAATAGCTTTATAAAACCCCTGTATTATTATTCGGTACTAGCTATAGTTCTGTTATCATAACGGTCAGTGGACTTGTGTGTGTGTTTGTGTGGTCTTGAGGAAGCTGTGTTTGTGTTAGTCAAGCCACTGAGTGCAGCCTTGGCTACTCTTAGCTTCAGACCTTGGCACAACAAATCAATAAGAAAACAACTTCCAACAACTACTACCTGCTGACTTCATAACTCTCGCTGGATTTGGATGTGGTCGGTCGTGAGGAGTCTGGTTTTGTTTGTCTGACCAGCGCAGCTTTGGCCACTCTCTCTGTTTTAAACAAATAAATAACTCCTAAACTACACACTTCATAAGTCTAACTGGACATGTATGTAATCGTGAGGAGGGAGGCTGTTTGCCTTGGCTCCTGACTCTCAGCTGTAGACCTGTAATGTTGCCAGAATCAGACGGATAAGGAAATGCCACTTCCTGTAGTTGGTGTGGTTCCTTCCCCCACATGGGACCTCTACAGCTGCACTTCCAGTTCTAGAGCCCTGGCAGGGACAAGACAACGGCTCTGTTTCCCTGTCTGCCTCCCAAATGGCATCCTGTTCCCTACATACTGCCCTACCTTTGACCAAATCCTTATGGGCCCTGGTCAAAAGTAGTGCACTATATAGTGAATATGGTGTCATTTGGTACTCAACCCTTTACTAACACACCTATCCTACCCATTCCTGGTCCTGTCCTACTCATGAAATCAAATCAAATGTTATTTGCCACATGCGCCGAGTACAACCTTACAGTGAAATGCTGACTTACAAGACCTTAACCAACAATGCAGTTTGAAGAAAATAAGTGTTGAGTAAAAGATAATTAAAGAGCAGCAGTATAATAAAATAACAGTAGGGAGGCTATATACAGGGGGTACTGGTACAGAGTCAATGTGCGGGGGCACCGGTTAATTGAGCAGTTGCCATACCAGGCGGTGATGCAACCAGTCAGGATGCTCTCAATGGTGCAGCTGTATAACATTTTGAGGATCTGAGGACCCATACCAAATCTTTTCAGTCTCCTGAGGAGGAATAGGCTTTGTCGTGCCCTCTTCACGACTGTCTTGGTGTGTTTGGACCATGATAGTTTGTTTGTGATGTGGACACCAAGGAACTTGAAGCTCTCAACCTGTTCCACTACAGCCCCGTCGACGAGAATCGGTCCTCTTCTTTTTGCTGTCGTCCACAATCAACTCCTTTGTCTTGATCACTTTGAGGGAGAGGTTGTTATCCTGGGACCACAAGGCCAGGTCTCTGACCTCCTCCCTATAGGCTGTCTCATTGTTGTCAGTGATCAGGCCTACCACTGTTGTGTCGTCTGCAAACTTAATTATGGTGTTGGAGTCATGCCTGGCCATGCAGTCATGGGTGAACAGGGAGTACAGGAGGAAACTGAGCACGCACCCCTGAGGGGCCCCCGTGTTGAGGATCAGTGTGGCAGATGTGTTGTTACCTACCCTTACCACCTGGGGGCGTCCCATCAGGAAGTCCAGGATCCAGTTGCAGAGGGAGGTGTTTAGTCCCATGGTCCTTAGCTTAGTGATGAGCTTTGAGGGCACTATGGTGTTGAACGCTGAGCTGTAGTCAATTAATAGCATTCTCACGTAGGTGTTCCTCTTGTCCAGGTGGGAAAGGGCAGTGTGGAGTGCAATAGAGATTGCATCATCTGTGGATCTGTTGAGGCAGTATGCAAATTGGAGTGGGTCTAGGGTTTCTGGGATAATGGTGATGATGTGAGCTCTGACCAGCCTTTCAAAGCACTTCATGGCTACAGACGTGAGTGATACGGGTCGGTAGTCATTTAGGCAGGTTATCTTTAGTGTTCTTGGGCACAGGGACTATGGTGGTCTGCTTGAAACATTGGTATTACAGACTCAGTCAGGGACATGTTGAAAATGCCAGTTGGTCAGCGCATGCTCGGAGTACACATCCTGGTAATCCGTCTGGCCTTGTGAATGTTGGCCTGCTTAAAAGTCTTACTCACATCGGCTAGGGAGAGCGTGATCACATAGTCATCCGGAACAGCTGATGCTCTCATGCATGCTTCAGTGTTGCTTGCCTTGAAGCGAGCATAGAAGTGATTTAGCTCGACTGGTATGCTCGTGTCACTTGTTTACAAATATACACAGACCGCCACCCCTTGTCTTACCGGAGTCAGCCGTTCTATCCTGCCGATGTAGTGTATATCCCGCCAGCTGTATGTTATCCATGTCGTCGTTCAGCCACGACTCGGTGAAACATGAGATATTCCGTTTTTTAATGTCCCGTTGGTAGGATATTCTTGATATTAGGTTGTCCATTTTGTTTTCCAATGATTGTACGTTGGCTAATAGGATTGATGGAAGAGGCAGATTACTCGCTTGCCGTCGGATCCTTACAAGGCACCCCGACCTACGTCCACGATATCTCCGTCTCTTTCTCATACGAATGACAGGGATTTGGGCCTTGTCGGGTGTCTGTAGAATATCCTTTGTGTCTGACTCGTTGAAGAAAAAATCTTCGTCCAATACGAGTAATCGCTGTCCTGATATCCAGAAGCTCTTTTTGGTTATAAGAGACGATGGCAGAAACGTTATGTACAAAATAAATTACAAATAACGCGGAAAAACACACATAATAGTACAATTGGTTAGAGGGCTGTAAAACGGCAGCCATCTGCTCCGGCGCCATCTTGCCTGGTCCTGTCCCACCCAGGCCTGGTCCTCTCCCACCCAGGCCCGGTCCTGTCCCACCCAGGCCTGGTCCTCTCCCACCCAGGCCCGGTCCTGTCCCACCCAGGCCTGGTCCTCTCCCACCCAGGCCCGGTCCTGTCCCACCCAGGCCTGGTCCTTATCTGAAGTGTGGTTGGCTATGATTTAGAATGAAGCAGGAATCAGACATGATGACCTTGTTGGATTGTCTCATAGAATGGCCGACCTATTGGACAGCAATGTCTAGTCAGGACCTTTCGTAACGATAACTTTAATAAATATACCTTTTTTATTAATGCTTAAATGTTTACACATAATGAAATACTTATTTATTAATAGTTTGTAAATCCTTTTTAATGCTTGTTTGTGAAAGTTATTATAAACTATGTAGTTGACAGGACTTTTTCCACCGTGGCACACGAGTAGGCTACACACTAAACAGTAAATGTGTCTCCCGACCCCGCTCTGACCCGCTCTGTCCCACTCTGACCCGCTCTGCCCCGCTCTGCCCCGCTCTGCCCCGCTCTGTCCCGCTCTGACCCGCTCTGTCCCGCTCTGTCCCGCTCTGCCCCGCTCTGTCCCGCTCTGTCCCACTCTGCCCAGCTCTGTCCCACTTTACCCGCTCTGACCCGCTCTGTCCCGCTCTGTCCCGCTCTGCCCCGCTCTGTCCCGCTGTCACGTGAATTATTTTCTCTAATTCACCCTAAGCTTGAATCATTACCAGAGGTTGTAAGGCTCTGGTTTTAATCATCAATGATTCAAGGTCCACAACTCACAAGTCTTATCTGTATTTTTATTCATGGTGAGAGCTCTGAGGCCAAAACACAAATCTCCTTTCTTTATACTTCTTGACAAACAAAAACACTATGCTCCTCCCACCTTTCTTAAACAGTTCCCGCCTCCCCCCTTGAATGGTTAGTAACGCCCTTCTGTTAGTGGGTTGACACATGATAATTCTAACATTTATACTGTGTTTGGGGTGTAATTCTTTAGTCATTATTCTTAAAATCCAAATTAATCTAACACCCGCTCTGTCCCACTCTGCCCAGCTCTGTCCCACTTTACCCGCTCTGACCCGCTCTGTCCCGCTCTGACCCGCTCTTTCCCGCTCTGTCCCACTCTGTCCCACTCTGCCCAGCTCTGTCCCACTTTACCCGCTCTGACCCGCTCTGACCCGCTCTGTCCCGCTCTGACCCGCTCTTTCCCGCTCTGTCCCACTCTGCCCCGCTCTGTCCCGCTCTGTCCCACTCTGTCCAGCTCTGCCCCGCTCTGTCCCGCTCTGTCCCACTCTGTCCCACTCTGCCCCACTCTGCCCCGCTCTGACCCGCTCTGCCCAGCTCTGCCCCGCTCTGCCCAGCCTAGCAACAGTTTTTGACCGAATCTCCCACCCTATACTCAACAAAACCATCACATAGCCTACATACCCACCCACACCCACAACTCTGCTTTCTCTTAAGCTAACAAATATGGTTTCAATTAAACCACTGGGCTCAATCACACAGACTGCTGCATGTAGTGTTTCCATTAAACCACTGGGCTCAATCACACAGACTGCTGCATGTAGTGTTTCCATTAAACCACTGGGCTCAATCACACAGACTGCTGCATGTAGTGTTTCAATTAAACCACTGGGCTCAATCACACAGACTGCTGCATGTAGTGTTTCAATTAAACCACTGGGCTCAATCACACAGACTGCTGCATGTAGTGTTTCAATTAAACCACTGGGCTCAATCACAC
>NW_028159754.1:197997-233273 GCF_964263955.1 Coregonus lavaretus | reverse complement strand
GTCTTGAGTTTTGCTCATCTGAGTTAGAATACCGCATGATAAACTGCCGACCATTACTATTTACCAACATAGTTTTCCTATCTTTTTATTTACCACCACAATGATCTGCATAGGGATAAATCAACAAGAAAATGCAGATCCAGAGGTGACGCCCCCTAGTGGCCGGTGATTTTAATGCAGGTAAATCGTCAATACAGGAGCAAGATCGAATCCTACTGTGCCGGCTCTGGTGCTAGTCGGATGTGGCAGGGCTTGTAAACTATCATGGATTACAAAGGGAAACCTAGCCGCAAGCTGCCCAGTGACTCGAGCCTACCAGATGAGCTAAATACCTTCTAAGCTAGCTTCTAGGCGAAAAACACTGAACCATGCATGGCAGCATCAGCTGTTCCGGACGACTGTGTGATCACGCTCTCCGTCGCCGATGTGTGTAAGACCTTAAAACAGGTCAACATTCACAGTGCCGCAGGGCCAGACGGATTACCAGGACGTGTACTCAGAGCATGCGCTGACCAGCTGGTAAGTGTCTTCACTGACATGTTCAACCTCTCCCTGACCGAGTCTGTAGTACCAACATGTTTCAAGCAGACCACAATAATCCCTGTGCCCAAGAACACCCAAGGTAACCTGTCTAAATGACTATCGCACCGTAGCACTCACATGCTGTATTTATCCTTGAGAGGCTGGTCATGGCTCACATCAACACCCTCATCCCAGACACCCTGGACAGAGCCACATATTTTGCAATCTCTGTTGCACTCCACACTGCCCTCCCCCACCTGGACAAGAGGAACACCTACGTGAGAATGCTATTCATTGACTACAGCTCAGCGTTCAACACCATAGTGCCCTCAAAGCTTATCACTAAGCTAAGGACCATGGGACTAAACACCTCCCTCTGCAACTGGATCCTGGACTTCCTGACGGGCCGCCCCCAGGTGGTAAGGGTAGGCAACAACACATCTGCCACGCTGATCCTCAACACGGAGGCCCCTCAGGGGTGCGTGCTCAGTCCCTCCTGTAATCCCTGTTCACCCACGACTGCGTGGCCGCGCACAGCTCCAACCATTATTACGTTTGCTGACGACACGACGGTGGTAGGCCTGATCACCGACGACGACGAGACCGACCCATAAGTTTAATAAATTGCGACAATAAAATAAAAACTAAACTCATAAAGCAACAGAATTGTCACGGTTTCGGCCGAGGCTGCTCCTCCTCCTTGTTCGGGCAGGCTTCGGCGGTCGTCGTCTCCGGAGTACTAGCTGCCACCGTTCTTTGTTTTCGATGTTTGTTTGGTTAGGTCTGTTTGGTACACCTGTTCATGTTTAGTGTTGATTATGTGTCCTATAAGTTCTTGTTGTTTCTGTCATGTGTAATTGTTTTCTCCTGTCTGTTGGTGCTCTTCATTTGTTTGGACAGACGCCAGAGTGTACCGTCGCACTTTTGTTTTCGTGCGTAGTCGGTTTGGTATTTTTACGCACTGTTGCGTATTGTTCGCCTCCGGGTTAGTTGGACCCGTTTGTATTTGTTTTTTTCAGTAAAGTCAGGTTTGACTGAGCTCCTGTGTCCTGCACTTGATTCCACACCACATTCGCATCAGAACCCTTGACAAGAATGGCAAAAGTCTTACCAGACTTGATACATATTAATCAAACAGGGTTTATTAAAAATAGAAAGCTGAAATAATAGATTTCATTAAAATATTATATAATAATCCTAAAGCAAAAAATATACACAAATAATACATTATCTTTAGACAGGGATGCTCCCTCTCCCCACTCCTGTTTGCACTGGCAATTGAACCGCTTGCAGATGAATTAGACTGGATCTAAACATAGAGATCTAAACAGAAACATTTACACAGGTAAACATGAATATAAATACAACTTATTTGCAGAGGACCTTCTGATATATCTGACGAATACTGAAAACTCAATGCCCCCCCCCTTGTTAAAAATATTTTCAAAATACTCTAAAATACTAAAAACAATCTGAAATAATGGCAATAGGAAAAATAAAAAACAATATCCTTTAAGTGAAATATATAAAGATAACTTTATTCCATTACTCAACAACATGAAAGCAGATCTGGATAAATACAAACAATCTTCCCATCAATCTTACAGGTGTAATAAACCTCTTCTGAATGGCTGCCGACGTTTTTAGATTTACTTTCGGTAATACCAATTACCCCACCGAAGACATTAGAGTACACTCAGCCAAATCTAAAAAAAAGAACTGATATTGGCACAAGATGGAGGGAGTGATGGAACACACAGTGCATTCGGAAAGTATTCAGACCCTTTGACTTTTTCTACATTTTGTTACATTACAGCCTTATGGATTACATTTTTTAAATCCTCATTAATCTACACACAATACCCCATAATGACAAAGCCAAAACATATTTTTAGAAATGTTTGCAAATGTATTGAAAAATAAAAAAAAACAGAAATACCTTATTTACGTATTTAAGTC
This sequence comes from Coregonus lavaretus, assembly GCF_964263955.1. NCBI lineage: Eukaryota > Metazoa > Chordata > Actinopteri > Salmoniformes > Salmonidae > Coregonus > Coregonus lavaretus. The sequence goes on along the minus strand of NW_028159754.1, from coordinate 230,792 downwards.
TTCAGACCCTTTGCTATGAGACTCGAAATTGAGCTCAGGTGCATCCTGTTTCCATTGATCGTCCTTAAGATGTTTCTACAACAAGTGGTACTTGCAATTGTGGTACATGCAATTGATTGGACATGATTTGGAAAGGCACACACTGTCTATATAAGATCCCACAGTTAACAGTGCATGTCAGAGCCATGAGGTCGAAGGAATTGTCCGTAGAGCTCCGAGACAGGATCGTGCAAGGCACAGATCTGGGAAGGGTACCAAAACATTTCTGCAGCATTGAAGGTCCCCAAGAACACAGTGGCCTCCATCATTTTTAAATAGAAGAATTAGCAACATTTTCTAAAAACCAGTTTTTGCTTTGTCATTATGGGGTATTGTGTGTAGATTGATGAGGGGGGGGAAAACAATTTCATAAATGTTAGAATAAGGCTGTAACGTAACAAAATTAGGAAAAAGTCAAGGGGTTTGAATACTTTCTGAATGCACTGTAACTAATTAAATTACAGTTAAAAATATATGCTTAATCCATTATAAACTAAAGTATAGAATTTATTATACAAGATACAAAATTCACAAATTCTACAGCACAACGCAGAGTCATGTCTGAAGTGTAAAACTAATAATTACTCAATAATCCCAGTGCTTTCTGGGATATAAAGTCCAAATGTTATGGACGGAGCTAGAAAGTTGGCTGTCAAAATCCGTCTATCTGCATATTTCAAGACATGGCATATGGGGGTGCGGTGAGATACCCAATGGATTGGACGATACTCTTCTCGTCAATCAATTTGAGAAGAAAAAAAACGTTTGATTAAAAACTAGAAATCAAATGACCCTCCATTGTTAAGACAGTGGATGAATCAAATGCAGTGGCGACCCGTCATTTAGGGCAGGTGGAACCTGTTTTGTTTTGTTATTTTGGCATTAATACGTGTCACATATCAGTTTGCAAAACAATGTAAAAAATAAAAGAATCATTGAGTTAATAAAGCCTCCATACAAACATGGTCTCTTTTTTGCTTTCTTGAGTAAGGCAGCTCCAAAATCCAGTTGTTTCAGCCTAGCTCAGTGCTTTCTGTGGTGGTGGTGGGCAGCCAGCCAAAATACAGAGCGTAGGGGTTGGTAATGTTATCTAGTTGCACGTGATTGGCTCAGTGTTCTGTCACTCATGGGGACACTACATCACAGCAAAATCTACGGGTAGAGCTAAAAAAATTCAAACCCCTTGGGTGCTGCCATAGAGTTACATTAGTCACCACAAAATTTATGAGCTCGAGAGAGAAAAAAAGTGCCCATCCAAGAAGGCTCAAGGTCATTGGCCACAGATAAAATGACGTCAAATCACGTTATATCTACCGTAGCTTTGATTGGACTGATCATGTCAACATCATTCTTTAAAAAATCTTAGCTAGCAAGCTAGGGAAGCAGGTATCTTCATGAATAAAGTCGACAACCTACTGGCAAATCCTTTTTCTTCAATCCTTGTCATACGAAGAGAAATTATAGATAAAACGTATCGGTGCTCATCGGCCATAAACATTACACAACAAAGTTTGGAAATCGCAAATTCAACAATGAGTGGTTTTGGAAGGAATCAGTGACAATGCCTCTTCCCCCTCAGGAGGCTGAAAAGATGTGTCATGGGCTCTCAGATCCTCATAAAGTTCTACAGCTGTTCTCCATGGACTGGGTACTGGTTCCCCGTGTATACAGCCAAGTGTTATCAGTACTCATTGTATTCTATTTATTCCATGGGATATTATTTTTCTGTATTTTTCTCTCTGCATTGTTGGAAAAGGACCAATAAAGTACGCATTTCACTGTTAGTCTGCACCTGTTGTTTTACGCAGCATGTGACAAATACAAATTTGATTTGATTTGATTGAGTTGAGAATTGAGGATTCACAGTTAAGCAACAACTTCTACTTGTCCTGAGCTTGAAGAGATTGACTGACTTATCAGAGAGAGAGAGAGAGAGAGAGAATCACACTTTGCAAGCACAGCACTTCTGCCTGCCAGAGAAGATGACTACATTCACTATCACCCAGAAGAGACACTTTTTCATTGTGGCAGGCAGGTACAGTATTTGCATTGATTTGCTTAGATGAGGTATTCATATCCTGCATTCATTATCATACGGGAATTGTGTCTTTGTTTTGTCAACAGCTAATTCTCCAAATGATAATCCTTTATTACTCAATGACATTATCGTTGATCTGAGCCAATGATGTAGTTTTACACCAGGACCAGCAGTGGGCAGTAAGCACTATGAAATCAGCATACTACCGGTGTTTTGGTTTCATTTTCCATTAAAGGGGCAATCTGCTTTTTCAAAACAATAACAAAGGTACACCCGCCACTGTTTCGGTAAACAACTGAGGGTTGGGGCTAGAGAAATGTAACTACTCTCAAATTCATAGACAGAGCTACGGATGTAAGGACTGACCATCCATGATATCAACGTTACAGTTTGTTTACAATTACATTGTTTGCAAAGAAAGGAATAAAACAAGCTTATAGTTTGGGTTCTGATGGGGTACGACAGTTGAACTGAGCTCATGGGTATATATAATTGATTTTAAAAGTCAAAAAAATCGATGTAACAATCCCAGATTGCCCCTTTAAAGCTGCTCTTCACCAGGGCAATCTGTTAATCAGGTAGAAACGCTGCTTTGACAGATGAATAAACCCATCACATCTGAAGGTCAGAGCTGGCTGACGCCAGTCATTTTTTCCCCCATGAATAGAGCCACATATAAAAAAAAAACTGGAACAATATGAACAAACTGGTGGTTAGATATCTCATGTCCATTGTGTCATGTTATTTTGATATGCACAGCAAGCCCGAGGGCCAAACGTGCAGACAGAAGAGAGCTCTGACTATGGGTGGTATACAGCCACTGCAGCTGCACATGGACAATGGGTGTCATTGTGAAAGAGATGGTGTTGAGAGAGAGAGAGAGAGAGAGAGAGAGAGAGAGAGAGGAGAGAGAGAGAGAGAGAGAGAGAGAGAGAGAGAGAGAGAGAGAGAGAGAGATGGGCAGAAACAGAGTCACTGGTACCGTACCACTCAGAGGGGAGGGAGAGAGAGAGAGAGACAGAGAGAGAGAGAGACAGAGAGAGAGAGAGAGAGAGAGACAGAGAGACAGAGAGAGAGAGAGAGAGAGAGAGAGAGAGAGAGAGAGAGAGAGAGATGGCAGAAACAGAGTCACTGGTACCGTACCACTCAGAGGGCTAGCTCTGGTGCTGTGTCCTCTTCTATGGTGCCTCAGCATCATCTCATCTGGCTGGTGGTCAGAGTACCTCTCCTCCCTCCTCTCTTCCGCCCGCCTCTCCATCTCTCTCAGTCTGCCCTGAGAGCGACTGATGAAGTCTGGTCTGGATCGCTCCAGAGCCTCCTGCCAAAAGAAGATACTGTATATGGGCCAAAAACAGAGACATTTCAGTCATTTAGTAGACACTCTTGTCTAGAGTGACATATAATATAATATAATATGCCATTTAGCAGACGCTTTTATCCAAAGCATATGGGTGGTCCCGGGGATAGAACCCACTACTACCCTGGCGTTACAAGCGCCATGCTCTACCAAATTGAGCTACAGAGGACCACATACAGTCAGCGCATTCAACTAAAGTAAGTACAACATCTATCTGCCCTGCGTGGCTAATCTTTAGCAGCGGCCCGAGGACACTGCCCTGAGGTACGTCTAGAACTGCTGACGCTGGTACGCTTCATGTGGAGGTTAAGCTAGCTAGGAGCTGGCGCATGTTGTGATGTTGTGTTACTAGTGATATCACCCTCACAGAAATGTAGTGTGTGTTTTTTTAGCCGGAGACGAACAATATAACAAGATAAAGATTGTCTTTCACAGCGTGCAACAACTCTGAGAGCTGAACTCGCCTGCTGTGAAAGCATTAAGCCTGGAGCCCAACACAAGTCTTTAATTATAACGTTTCATACTTGTATACATCCAAACTTACTCCAGAACCTCAACTTACCCTGGGTGAAGGAATGTTGGCTTTGCTAGTTTCTGGGTCAGAATCAGGATTCAGGGGAATAAACCCAACGTAAGTCTGGGTTGTGGGATGTGTGGTTCTGGTGGTCTCAACAGGGTCTAGTCTGTTGTCATCAGTCCTGGGATGTGTGGTTCTGGTGGTCTCAACAGGGTCTAGTCTGTTGTCATCAGTCCTGGGATGTGTGGTTCTGGTGGTCTCAACAGGGTCTAGTCTGTTGTCATCAGTCCTGGGATGTGTGGTTCTGGTGGTCTCAACAGGGTCTAGTCTGTTGTCATCAGTCCTGGGATGTGCGGTTCTGGTGGTCTCAACAGGGTCTAGTCTGTTGTCATCAGTCCTGGGATGTGTGGTTCTGGTGGTCTCAACAGGGTCTAGTCTGTTGTGATCAGTCTTGGGATGTGTGGTTCTGGTGGTCTCAACAGGGTCTAGTCTGTTGTCATCAGTCCTGGGATGTGTGGTTCTGGTGGTCTCAACAGGGTCTAGTCTGTTGTCATCAGTCCTGGGATGTGTGGTTCTGGTGGTCTCAACAGGGTCTAGTCTGACACTGTTGTCATCAGTCCTGGGATGTGTGGTTCTGGTGGTCTCAACAGGGTCTAGTCTGTTGTGATCAGTCTTGGGATGTGTGGTTCTGGTGGTCTCAACAGGGTCTAGTCTGTTGTCATCAGTCCTGGGATGTGTGGTTCTGGTGGTCTCAACAGGGTCTAGTCTGTTGTCATCAGTCCTGGGATGTGTGGTTCTGGTGGTCTCAACAGGGTCTAGTCTGACACTGTTGTCATCAGTCCTGGGATGTGTGGTTCTGGTGGTCTCAACAGGGTCTAGTCTGTTGTCATCAGTCCTGGGATGTGTGGTTCTGGTGGTCTCAACAGGGTCTAGTCTGTTGTCATCAGTCCTGGGATGTGCGGTTCTGGTGGTCTCAACAGGGTCTAGTCTGACACTGTTGTCATCAGTCCTGGGATGTGTGGTTCTGGTGGTCTCAACAGGGTCTAGTCTGTTGTCATCAGTCCTGGGATGTGTGGTTCTGGTGGTCTCAACAGGGTCTAGTCTGTTGTCATCAGTCCTGGGATGTGTGGTTCTGGTGGTCTCAACAGGGTCTAGTCTGTTGTCATCAGTCCTGGGATGTGTGGTTCTGGTGGTCTCAACAGGGTCTAGTCTGTTGTCATCAGTCCTGGGATGTGTGGTTCTGGTGGTCTCAACAGGGTCTAGTCTGTTGTCATCAGTCCTGGGATGTGTGGTTCTGGTGGTCTCAACAGGGTCTAGTCTGTTGTGATCAGACCTGGGATGTGTGGTTCTGGTGGTCTCAACAGGGTCTAGTCTGTTGTCATCAGTCCTGGGATGTGTGGTTCTGGTGGTCTCAACAGGGTCTAGTCTGTTGTCATCAGTCCTGGGATGTGTGGTTCTGGTGGTCTCAACAGGGTCTAGTCTGTTGTCATCAGTCCTGGGATGTGTGGTTCTGGTGGTCTCAACAGGGTCTAGTCTGTTGTCATCAGTCCTGGGCCTCACACAACCACCAGCATCCTTCACTAGAAGAGAGTGAGCGAGTGATTGAGAGAGTGATAGAAAAAAGAGAGGGTGGTTTGATTGCTCACTCTCTCTCACACAAATTCAATAAACTTCATATAACAAAGTACTTCTCCTTCCAATAACCTTCTTCTACCTTTCAATCAAAAATGGTATTATAATCTGATCAAAAGACAATTATCTGATTATAAGACAATTTGAGGAAAAATGTACTTGACACACAGAGAGACCTTCAAGCAAGATACATTTTGTTTAATTAATACCTCCTCAAAACTTAGAACCTAGCAACACGTCTGACCTTATCATATTCTTTCAGGTAATTGTCTCAAGGATCGATATTTGTTATGAGGTATGTTCTGTGAAGGTCATTAACGTCCGGGCAAAACTAAAAAGCAACAAATACCCAGTGTTTTTCCCTCGGGTGACGTGGATGACCTTGAGTCCCGTGTAGAAAGGTCACGTGTTGTCTTCTTCAGGCTCCGTTGTCTCTGGAGTTTGATATTGGCTATGATGGCGGCAGCGTTGAGGGCTAGGACCTCCTCCGGAGACCGCTGATGGGATGTGGGCTCTGAAACACAGGACGCCTTCGTTAGACAGTTAGCCACAAATCAATATGCTTATTTTACATTTACATTTACGTCATTTAGCAGACGCTCTCATCCAGAGCCACTTACAAATTGGTGCATTCACCTTATGATAGCCAGTGGGACAACCACTTTACAATATTTGTTCAATATATATACATATATATATACATTTTTTTGGGGGGGTGGGGTAGGGGTAGGATGTTTGATATACTTTAAGAAATTTAGTGAGTGGCGACCAAGATCAGTGAAATGAATGATGTCTTTTACTAAGTGATATGGGGGGGGGGGTGTTCGGTTCGCAGGGGCTGCATGAGTAGGCCTAGTCCTTGTTGGAATGAAATCAGGTGAAAAAATACGTTTAATTTAGAACCATAACAATGACAAAACGACAGGATACGAGAGGTCTACAAAAAAGGTTTCACCAAATACAGTTTTCCTATTGTCTGCCAGTCCTGCTACCTTTGCAACCAGACTACATCAAACATTTACTTTAAGACGATGCGCCTCAGGCCTCGGTAATTAACAAATGACACCAATGACCTGATTAAAGGAATAATGAAATTTCCCGCAGGGGAGCGTGAGATAGCTGCAGACACAGCAGCAGTAAGCTCTCAGAGAGATCCCATTCTTATTGATGACATTACTTTGAAGTGACATTCACTTTCAGACATGCAAGACTGAGTACTGACGCACTGGAGTACTGTAGGCATAGTTAGACGCTCAATATATTGATTATTCTTATTCAAAGACGTAACAAACTCTATAAATGTATTGTGTTATTATAATATAGAATACTGTGTAATTGCTGTATTATTATAATATAGAATAATGTATAATTACTGTATTATTATAATTTAGAATAATGTATAATTACTGTATTATTATAATATAGAATACTGTATAATTACTGTATTATTATAATATAGAATACTGTATAATTACTGTATTATTATAATATAGAATACTGTATAATTACTGTATTATTATAATATAGAATACTGTATAATTACTGTATTATTATAATATAGAATACTGTATAATTGCTGTATTATTATAATATAGAATGCTGTATAATTGCTGTATTATTATAATATAGAATACTGTATAATTGCTGTATAATGATATAGCTGTATTGTTAGGGAGTTGAAGCCAGACCAGGAGGGGGTGTGACTGTGTGCTTTCCATCAGTTCCACTAAATCTTAGATTATTTCTGTCACGTTAAGCAGTTCTTAATTCCCCTGGAATCCTCTCTCCCTCTCTGCCTTTCTCTCTGCCTGTGAAAAAAAGGACAGGAATACATTTTGCAAGCAAAAGGATGCATGGGAAATGAAAGAGAGATAGAGAGAGAGAGAGAGAGAGAGATAGAGCGAGAAAGAGAGAGAGAGATAGAGCGCGAGAGAGCTAGAGAGAGAGAGAGAGAGAGAGAGAGAGAGAGAGAGGAGAGAGAGGGGGGGGGGGGGGGGGAGGAGGAGGATGTGTGGGTAGTAATGTGATAGGACCTCCGCTCTGCTTCGGGGTAGCAGTGCTGTCTGACAATGAACCGCCGCTGATGCAGATATCCGGCAGTGAGAGTTTCAATTAAAACTGCACTGAGGAGGATAAAGGATAAATGATTCATCCCAATACAATAATATAATACAGTTCAATTATACATCAAAGAAGACTGAGGAGGACTCAAACCTCAGAGTTCAGTGTAAGGATGGTGGAGTGTGTATGACAAATAAATACATGCTATAGCACACACACAGACACACACACACACACAGAGACACACAGAGACACACAGAGACACACAGAGACACACAGAGACACACAGAGACACACAGAGACACAGAGACACACAGAGACACAGAGACACACAGAGACACAGAGACACACAGAGACACACAGAGACACAGAAACACACAGAGACACAGAGACACACAGAGACACACAGAGACACAGAGACACACAGAGACACACAGAGACACACAGAGACACAGAGACACACAGAGACACACAGAGACACAGAGACACACAGAGAGACACACAGAGACACACAGAGACACACAGAGACACAGAGACACACAGAGACACACAGAGACACACACAGAGACACACAGAGACACAGAGACACACAGAGACACACAGAGACACACAGAGAGACAAACAGAGACACAGAGACACACAGAGACACACAGAGACACACAGAGACACACAGAGACACACAGAGACACACAGAGACACACAGAGACACACAGAGACACACAGAGACACAGAGACACACAGAGAGACAAACAGAGACACAGAGACACACAGAGACACACAGAGACACACAGAGACACACAGAGACACTGTCACGGTTCAGACAGACGACCAGAGGACCACAATTGCGTCACACCAGAAAGTTTATTAAAACTTAAGGGAAAAGGGAAGTAGGGAGTGAATGAAGGCTCCAGGGGTAACAGGGATCCCGTCCAATGTGCTGGGTCTGTGCCCCCCCCAGTGGCAGCGATGCGTCCTATGAAGCCGGTGGTGGGTGGTCCAGAAGTCCTGGGGGGGGGAGACACAGACACAACAGGGCGGAATGAAACAAGGCAGCAGTACAGTTCAAGGGAAATCCAAAATACGTAGTAGCAAGGCAGAAGGCTGGTCAGAGTTACCGGGAATGAAGAGTAGTCAGGAGTCGTTATGGCAGAAGCAGGTCTGGATCTCCTGGGGCAGAAGAGTATCCAAAAATCAGGCCGGTCCGGGGTCACAAAACCAGGGTGAGCCAGAAGCGCGAGCAAACAGGTTCCGGGTGTGAGCTTTGCAGACGATCTGACACCGGAGAGCTGAAAGACAGGGCCTTAAATACTGGGAGAGGTAGTGGGTAATGCAGCGCAGCTGGCAGAGTAATTAGAGCAGAGCAGAGCAGGGACAGGTGGAGCTAGTTAGGCTGAGTAGAGAGAGTGGTGAGCAGAGTGGAAGAAAATTAAGGTGGTAACCCGGTGGAGTGAGAGGCTCATGACAGAACCCCCCCCCCCAAGGGACGGCCCCAGAAGTCCCAAGATTAACACCACGCCGGGCGGGAGGAGGGGAGCCGGAGGAGGGCTAGAACTCCTCCGAACGGTCCGAGTGAACGTCCTCATCCTCGGAGGAAGCCGGAGGGCCGTGGTCGGGAGATGGGACAGGTCCCGAGACAGGATCAGGCACAGGACAGGAAGCCGAGCGGGCAGGACGGTTAGGGACCCCTCTGGGGCGGCCCCTACGGATTGCAGGTTGATCAGGATGCCGTTGGTGGAAAGCGGTGATGAGAGTCCTATCCACAATCCGACTAGCTGGCACCCAGGTCCTTTCCTCAGGTCCATAGCCCTCCCAGTCAATGAGGTACTGGAGACCCCTACCCCTCCGTCTGGACCGAAGCAGGCGGCGGACGGTGTAAACCAGACCACCATCGACGAGCCGTGGAGGAGGAGGACAAGGCGCAGCAGGGACCAGCGGACTCTCATGGATGGGCTTAATCTTAGACACATGGAAAGTGGGGTGCACCCTCAGGGAATTAGGCAGTTGGAGCCGGACAGCAGTTGGGCTAATCACTCTTATGATAGGGAATGGTCCAATGAACCGAGGTGCCAGCTTCTGCGACTCCACCCTGAGTGGCAGGTTCTTCGATGACAACCACACCCTTTGACCAACATGGTAGGTGGGAGCAGGAATTCTCCGACGGTTGGCCCCGGTAGTGTAGCTGGCAACGGATCTGAGGAGTGTGGCTCGGGCTTGTGACCAGGTGCGGCGACATCGACGGGCAAAAGCAAGTGCAGATGGGCAAGTAACCTCCTCTTCCTGGCTGGCAAATAGAGGAGGCTGGTATCCATAAACACATTGGAAAGGGGACATACCGATGGCAGAGCAGGTCAGAGAATTGTGTGCGTACTCCACCCATGTCAATTGCTGCGACCAGGAGTGGGGGTTGCGTGAAGTCATGCATCGCAGTGCCTTCTCGAGCTCCTGATTAGCCCGCTCTGACTGCCCATTGGATTGGGGATGGAATCCGGAAGTCAGACTGACTGTGGCTCCCAGCAGGTGACAGAACTCCTTCCAAAAAGCGGAGGAGAATTGTGGACCACGGTCAGAAACTACATCCTTTGGCAGTCCGTGGATCCGGAAGACGTGTTCCAGGACCACCTGGGCGGTCTCCTTGGCGGTTGGGAGCTTGGGGAGGGGAATGAAGTGTGCCATCTTGCTGAAACGGTCAACTATGGTGAGAATGACGGTCATGCCACTTGAAGGGGGCAGCCCCGTGACAAAGTCAAGGGCGATGTGAGACCAGGGACGTCTGGGCACAGGCAGGGGCTGCAGCAATCCGGCTGGGGGCTGGCAGGACGACTTGTGTTGGTTGCAGATGGGGCAGGCTTGGACGAATTCCCGTACATCCTTTCTCAGAGAGGGCCACCAGAACCTCTGGGCGAGCAGGTTGTAAGTGCGGGTGGAGCCAGGGTGACAAGCTAGGCGGGAGTCATGTCCCCACTGAACGACCTGGGACCTCAGGTCTTCGGGGACAAAAAGGCGGTCAGCTGGGCAAGTGCTGGGACCTGGCTGGTTACGGAGAGCCTCCAGCACCTGTTCCTCAACAGCCCAGGTCAGAGCTGCAACGATGCAGGGACTTGGCAGAATCGACACAGGGTCCTTGGAGGGGGTGTCATCCTTCTGGAATTGACGGGAGAGGGCGTCTGGCTTGGTGTTGCGTGATCCAGGCCGGTATGACAGAGTGAAATTAAACCTGGTGAAGAACAGGGCCCAGCGGGACTGCCTGGAGTTCAACCGTTTGGCCGTGCGGATGTACTCCAAGTTCTTATGATCGGTCCAAACGAGAAATGGAATGGTGGACCCCTCCAGCCAGTGACGCCACTCCTCCAAGGCAAGCTTCACAGCCAGCAGCTCACGGTTCCCTATGTCGTAATTGCACTCAGAGGGGGACAACCGACGTGAGAAAAAGGCACAGGGATGGAGCTTCCTATCCTCCGCAGCCCACTGAGAAATCACAGCACCAACTCCCACATCCGAGGCGTCCACCTCCACAATGAATTGCCGGTCCACATCAGGCATCTGGAGGATGGGAGCGGAGGTGAACCTCACCTTGAGGGTACTGAAGGCTTTGTCGGCTGCTGGGGTCCAGGTGAAGGGTTGCTTGGTGCTGGTTAGAGCAGTGAGAGGGGCAGCAACGGTACTGTAGTTCCGGATAAACTTTCTATAGAAGTTAGCAAACCCCAGAAACTGTTGCAGCTTCTTTCTGTTCTCCGGAACTGGCCATGAAGTGACTGCTGATACTTTGGCAGGATCCATTTGGATACTTCCCTCTGCCACTATGTACCCCAGGAAGGCCACTGTCTTGACGTGAAACTCACATTTCTCTGCCTTGGCGTAGAGGGAATTCTCCAGAAGACGATGAAGGACTTGCTGGACATGGCGGGTGTGTTCAGACAGGTTTCTGGAGTAGATTAAGATGTCATCCAGGTAAACGAAGACAAACTTGTTTAACATGTCCCGCAGTACATCATTCACTAGAGCCTGGAACACAGCAGGAGCATTGGTGAGGCCAAAAGGCATAACCAGATATTCGTAGTGGCCTGTTGGTGTATTGAATGCGGTTTTCCATTCATCTCCCTCCCGGATCCGCACTAGGTGGTAAGCGTTTCTGAGATCCAACTTGGTAAAAACAGTGGCTCCCTGGAGCAACTCAAAAGCAGAGGTGAGCAGAGGCAGAGGGTAACGGTTTTTCACTGTGATGTCGTTGAGTCCCCTGTAGTCGATGCAGGGGCGAAGAGATCCGTCCTTCTTCCCCACAAAGAAGAAGCCAGCACCAGCAGGAGATGAAGATGAACGGATTAATCCTGCGGACAGAGAGCCATTGATGTAGTCCTCCATGGACTTTCTTTCAGGAGCAGACAACGAATAAAGACGACCCTTTGGAGGGGCTGTTCCAGGGAGGAGGTCGATGGCACAGTCGTACGGTCGGTGAGGGGGCAGAGATGTGGCTCTTGCTTTGTTAAACACCTCTCTGAGACCATGGTAGCATTCTGGAACATTGGAGAGGTCAGGAGCGGAGTTAGTAGGTACTGGCCGAGGGGGTAGTGCGGCAGCAAGCAGGCAGGTTCGGTGGCAGTCCTCTCCCCACTCCCTGATCACCCCGGTCACCCAGTCGAGCTGAGGGTTGTGCCGGCGGAGCCATGGGTAACCCAGGATGAGGGGTTGGCCTGGAGAGGGGAGCAGGTGAAACTGGATAGTTTCTTGATGGTTTCCGGACAGACCCATCGAGACCGGGGCCGTGACATGAGTGACCGATCCGAGTAAGTGTCCGTCCAGTGCCCGGGCAGGAATAGGAGGTGTCAAACGGAGGTTCTCCAGTCCCAGTTGGCGTGCCAGCTTGATGTCCATTATGTTGGCTTCGGCGCCAGAATCCACCAGAGCAGCCAGGGTGTGAGTAGAGTCAGAGAGGCGGAGGTGAACTTGCAGCAGGGGTTTGCGGTCGGAGGACTGGATGGTCATTGAACTCAACCGGACTCCCCCTATGCCCGGTGAGCTTCGGCCCTTTAAAGGGCAGGTTACCACACGATGTCCATCACCTCCACAATAGAGGCAGAGGTTTGAGGTGAAGCGGCGCTGGCGCTCTGCAGGAGTGAGAGAGGCTCGCCCAATCTCCATAGGCTCAGACTGATCAAGCTGACCTGGGTGAGTGGCAGTAGATGACAGGAGCCCAGTCGGATCTCTCCGAATGCCGGTAGTAGGTGGACCTTGGCGCCCCCTCTCACGACGACGGGTCTGTATCCTTCTGTCGATCCTGACAGTCAGTGCGATGGCTTCATCAAGAGTGGAAGGCAGTTCATGGGAGACCAACTCGTCCTTGATATAGTCAGCCAAACTATGGAAGAACGCGTCCACCAACGATGGTGTGTTCCAAGAACTTCGTCTAGCCAGGGTTCGGAAGTCGATGGAATGGTCTGCGACTGTACGTCTGCCTTGTCGAATACTGAACAGTTCACGAGACGCCTCTGCGGTTGGTGAATCCAGGTCAAACACCTTCAGCATCTCCTCAGCAAACAGGTCGAAGGTTGCACATGCGGGGGTTTGACGTTCGAACTCTGCTGTTCCCCAGAGTCGAGCTCGGCCCGTCAGGTGAGTGATGGCATACCCAACTTTAGCCCCCTCCGTGGCGAAGGTCCTTGGCTGCAAGGAGAACTGAAGTCGGCAGCTAGTCAGGAATGGCCGGACCTGGGTTGAATCGCCGTTGAACCGCTCGGGGTTTCCAATCTTGGGTTCCGGAGCAGCGGCTGCAATGACCGGGGCAGGTAACTCGGGGGCAGGGCTGGTGGGCAGACTGGCTGGGGTAAGGTTGGTGAGGAGTTGAATGATCATGGCAAGTTGTTGTTGCTGCTGCTGGAACTGCTGCTCATGCTCATCGGTTTCCATGTCGGGGAAAGTGTGCGCTGAGTCCATAATGGTCAGATCGTACTGTCACGGTTCAGACAGACGACCAGAGGACCACAATTGCGTCACACCAGAAAGTTTATTAAAACTTAAGGGAAAAGGGAAGTAGGGAGTGAATGAAGGCTCCAGGGGTAACAGGGATCCCGTCCAATGTGCTGGGTCTGTGCCCCCCCCAGTGGCAGCGATGCGTCCTATGAAGCCGGTGGTGGGTGGTCCAGAAGTCCTGGGGGGGGGAGACACAGACACAACAGGGCGGAATGAAACAAGGCAGCAGTACAGTTCAAGGGAAATCCAAAATACGTAGTAGCAAGGCAGAAGGCTGGTCAGAGTTACCGGGAATGAAGAGTAGTCAGGAGTCGTTATGGCAGAAGCAGGTCTGGATCTCCTGGGGCAGAAGAGTATCCAAAAATCAGGCCGGTCCGGGGTCACAAAACCAGGGTGAGCCAGAAGCGCGAGCAAACAGGTTCCGGGTGTGAGCTTTGCAGACGATCTGACACCGGAGAGCTGAAAGACAGGGCCTTAAATACTGGGAGAGGTAGTGGGTAATGCAGCGCAGCTGGCAGAGTAATTAGAGCAGAGCAGAGCAGGGACAGGTGGAGCTAGTTAGGCTGAGTAGAGAGAGTGGTGAGCAGAGTGGAAGAAAATTAAGGTGGTAACCCGGTGGAGTGAGAGGCTCATGACAGACACAGAGACACACAGAGACACACAGAGACACACAGAGACACAGCTGTAAAGATAAACTATATACTTAGACAGTCCTCTAATACAGAGACTGGTACAGTCAGTCCAGAGGAGGCTGGTGGGAGCAGCTGTATTATTATTATTATATGTAATATTGGAGGATGGGCTCATTGTAACGTCTGGAATGGAATTTATGGAACACCATCAAACAAATGGAAACCACTGTCACGACTCCCCGCCGAGGCTGCCTCCCCTCCTTGTTCGGGGCAGGCTTCGGCGTTCGGCGTCACCGGCTTACTGACCACTGCCGCCCCCAATTATCATCATCACATTTGTCTTGTCTTGTCAATCACACACACCTGGTTCTTATCCCCTCGTTAGTCCGTGTATAAGTGTTCCCTCTGCCCCCCTTGTCCTTTGTGGGTGATTGTTTGAATGTGAGAGTAGTGGAGCTCGGTGGAGCTGCTCGTACCATTTTGCTGTCAGGGTAGATGTTTCCCCTGTGCCTATGTATTGTATGCAGATACCGTTACAGTGTATTGCCAGGGTACATAGTTTCCCCTGTGCCTGTTTCGTTTGTCGCTATTCCAGCGTATTTTGTGTAAGGAAGGAATAAACTCTGTATTGGGTGATTACCCTCCTGCACCTGACTCCTTCCATCACACTCATCACAAACACAATGAGCCTGTCCTCCTACAGCGCCTCCCACCAGCTTCCACTGAGTCAGTCAGAGTCATATACAGTCATCTCCTATCAACACCTCTGGGTGCAGTGAGACAGTGACTCCTACCTTGGGGCTTGATGAGAGTGAAAGCAGAGGGTTGGGGTTCGCTGCTCCTGACGCCTGCCTGGTGAGGATGTAGTGGTAGATCTCCCTCTCTCTCAGTCCCACTTCCCTCTGGTCTGGAGGACTCTGCCTCTGGGGGACACGTCTCCCTGTCCCTGCATGCTGGTCCAGCACTGATGGAAGAGCTAGATGATCCAGTGTTTAATCTACTGTTGCTGGCAGCAGTGTCCTTCGCCCAGTCCCTCGCTGGGTCAACATTAGTATTCTGGGTCTGGTTAAGAAGCCCCATGCTCCAATGCCTGGGTCCAGCTTGTGTAACAGTAACGGTCTCTGGGCTCCAATGCCTGGGTCCAGCTTGTGTAACAGTAACGTTCTCTGGGCTCCAATGCCTGGGTCCAGCTTGTGTAACAGTAACGGTCTCTGGGCTCCAATGCCTGGGTCCAGCTTGTGGAACAGTAACGGTCTCTGGGCTCCAATGCCTGGGTCCAGCTTGTGGAACAGTAACGGTCTCTGGGACCAGGCATGGCTCTGTTGGATCAGTGTGGCCAAACACATTAGCATAGCAGCTCACTGGTCTATCCCGAGTCCATCTCTCTCCATCAACCTTTTCTATGGACGTCTGTTTGAAAGAGGGAGATGGGGGGTTGATGAACAGCATCAGGGTAGACTTATGTATTGGCTTCCCTCCACCTCCGCTTCCCTCTGGATCCCTAAGGGCAACCGTAGTGGTTGAGGTGGGCTTGTTTGGAGTTAGGAACAGAGCAGAGTTGGGCCAGTCTATCCTGTCCATAGATGATTCTAGAGGGAACTGGGAGGGTGTAGAAGTGGTACTTTGGAGTGACTCCATAGAGTTGGTGGGTGAATTCATGGCTCCTTGTTGCCACAGGGAGTTCTGTCTGTACACTCCCTCTGTGTAGCTGTGTCTGTACTCTGAAGGCCTACCGCTGCTGCTCCCACCACTAGCGCCCCGACCTGGGCAGTAGCTCTCTCTGTGCTCTGTCACTTTTATGACGGTGGCTTTTCTCCTGCGAACCACTGTGCCCTGATCATTCGGTTGGTCACCTGACACAGATGAAACATGGCTCTGCCTTCCGTTCAGTCGGTTGACAGGTTCAGAGTTCATCCTTCTGTGCTCGGTCACTTTGACCGTGGTGGCGGTGGCCTTTCTCCTGAGGGTGACAGGTGTGGAGCTGGGGTCGGTGCCGGTGGGGTGGTGGTGATGGTCCTGGTCCTGCTGGGTGACAGAGGTGCAGGTGGTGGAGACCCTGGCCTTGTCCGTGTGGTAGCTCTGGGGGCTGGGGGCTCTAGATCCAGGGAGGCTTGCCCTCCTGGAGATCTTCTTGGAGGTGATGGTGATGGAGGGGAAGACTGGTGTAGTTGTCTTCAGGACGGTGGTTGGACCTGTAGTGCTCCCAGAGGCTGGGGGTGATACTACCCCGGCAGGAGAAGGCTGTGGAAGACTACTTGTTCTTTTGTGTAGAGAGGTTGCTCTGTAAGTCTCCGAGCTGGTTCTATGAGGAGTTACCTCAGCGTGTGAGGGTTTCTGTTGGACGCTGTTTGTCCTATACAGAGGGCTGTTGCTCCTGTAAGGTGCTGCAGAGTTAGTTCCAGAGGGGGTTACCTCAGCGTGTGAAGGATTCTCTTGGACTGTTGGCCTGATCGTCATGGTGGAAGTGATTTGGAAGCTGTTGGTCCTGCTCAGAGAATATCTCCAGCAGGGTCCTGAGTCTGAGTCGTCCCCAGTTTGGATGTCAGGAGACTGTGAGCGTGTCCCATAGGGTGTAACCTTAATGTGCGACGGCTGTTGGTTGGTGCTGGTTGTCCTGTGTAGAGGGCTCTTCCTGCCAGGCTCCGAGTTAGTGTTAGCCCCAGGGAGGGGGTTGTTCGACTGGGTAGGAGTCCCACTACCACTGAGGTGTGGCGGTGTCCTGTTAGCCCAACATCTCCTCAGATCCGGCCAACCTAAAGACCTGTTGTCCCTCTCCCTTGGGACTGAGCTTTCCTTGCCTGAGACCTGTGGGAAAGTAGAAGGAGAAGAAGAGAGAGAGAAAGAAGAAGAAGAAGAAGAAGAAGAAGAAGATGAAGAAGAAGAAGAAGAGGAAGAAGAATGTTTCAGTTGTCTTCATAATGTGTTAGTTAGACCACTAGCTGTTTCAGTTGTCTTTATAATGTGTTAGTTAGACCACTAGCTGTTTCAGTTGTCTTCATAATGTGTTAGACCACTAGCTGTTTCAGTTGTCTTTATAATGTGTTAGTTAGACCACTAGCTGTTTCAGGTGTCTTTATAATGTGTTAGTTAGACCACTAGCTGTTTCAGTTGTCTTTATAATGTGTTAGACCACTAGCTGTTTCAGTTGTCTTTATAATGTGTTAGTTAGACCACTAGCTGTTTCAGTTGTCTTCATAATGTGTTAGACCACTAGCTGTTTCAGTTGTCTTTATAATGTGTTAGACCACTAGCTGTTTCAGTTGTCTTTATAATGTGTTAGTTAGACCACTAGCTGTTTCAGTTGTCTTCATAATGTGTTAGTTAGACCACTAGCTGTTTCAGTTGATCTGAAACTAGAGGATTCACTCATTATAATTACATCATATTATGTTGTACCAACAAAAAAACTTTGTTGTCGTGGTTGTTGTTGTTGAAACCCAACTCTGCCTTTCAGTGGTAACTTAAGGTTGCTTTTTGTGCTGCTATCATATGACAGCCTCTCCCCATGCTCAACAATGGCTGATTGGTTTCTGTTGTCTTATTTACTTGGGGCATTTTATGTGGCACAATAACTGTGTCTGTCTGTGGCTCTCTGTTTGTGTCAGTGGTTAGTACATAAGGCTTCTGTTTCTTTGGCTGTCATATGACTGCCTCTCCCCATGCTCAACAATGTAATGCACCAGCAGTATCAACCCCTGCAGCAAGCAGAGACAGCAGATAGCAAGCAGAGACAGCAGATAGCAAGCAGAGACACCAGACAGTAAGCAGAGACAGCAGATAGCAAGCAGAGACAGCAGACAGTAAGCAGAGACACCAGACAGTAAGCAGAGACACCAGACAGTAAGCAGAGACACCAGACAGTAAGCAGAGACACCAGACAGTGAGCAGAGGCACCAGACAGTAAGCAGAGACACCAGACAGTAAGCAGAGACACCAGACAGTAAGCAGAGACACCAGACAGTAAGCAGAGACACCAGACAGTAAGCAGAGACACCAGACAGTAAGCAGAGACATCAGACAGTAAGCAGAGACACCAGACAGTAAGCAGAGACACCAGACAGTAAGCAGAGACACCAGACAGTAAGCAGAGACACCAGACAGTAAGCAGAGGCACCAGACAGTAAGCAGAGACACCAGACAGTAAGCAGAGCCACCAGACAGTAAGCAGAGCCACCAGACAGTAAGCAGAGGCACCAGACAGTAAGCAGAGGCACCAGACAGTAAGCAGAGACACCAGACAGTAAGCAGAGACACCAGACAGTAAGCAGAGACACCCGACAGTAAGCAGAGACAGCAGATAGCAAGCAGAGACAGCAGACAGTAACCAGAGCCAGCAGATAACAAGCAGAGACACCAGACAGTAACCAGAGACACCAGACAGTAAGCAGAGACAGCAGATAGCAAGCAGAGACACCAGACAGTAAGCAGAGCCAGCAGACAGTAAGCAGAGACAGCAGATAGCAAGCAGAGACACCAGACAGCAGGGCTAAAGGCCTACCCCTCCTTCGGATGTAACAATGAGGTACTAGCTATCCACAACAGAACTGTAGAAGCAGAGGATCTTTAGAAACATGTCCAACCCTGAGCACTAAGAAGACAGTCCTGCAGTCCAGACAGACAGAGTCAGAGGGTGTTTGTGGTGGTTTATTGAGGCCCTGCGATAGCGTCCTGTCTATGATACCTCTTCAAAGAGTATCTTTATTACTCCCATAGCACAGCCTTTAGACAAACTACAGGCAACGAATGTCTAGTTAAACGCTACCCATGCCTGGCCTGGGGTGGTCTAGTCGTTACTGTCACAGCCTTCAGAACAGACATAGTGGCGCAGTGGTCTAAGGCGCTGCATCGCAGTGATAGCTGTGCCACTAGAGATCCTGGTTCGAATCCAGTCGTAGCCGGCCGCGACCGGGAGACCCATGGGGCGGCGCACATTTGGTCCAGGGTAGGGGAGGGAATGGCCGGCAGGGATGTAGCTCAGTTGGTAGAGCATGGTGTTTGCAACGCCAGGGTTGTGGGTTTGATTCCCACGGGGGGCCAGTATGAAAAAATAAAAATAATGTATGCACTCACTAACTGTAAGTCTCTCTGGATAAGAGCGTCTGCTAAATGACTAAAATGTAAATGTAATGTTCCAATCCAACCCGCACCCTTCTAATGCACCCTCTCTCCTTCATTTCCTGTCTCTCTTCACTGCCTCTGGGGGTGTTAAAACAGACAGAGGATACATTTCCATTCTAACCAATGGACAATACAGTATCTATTATATGTCCTGTATGTCTCCCCTTAAAGCCAAACATGTCCCAGATCAGTCAGTTACCTGGTGTTGAGTACAGGGAGGAGGATCCTGGACAGGAAGCCACCTCGTTCTGAGACCCACAGTGTTAATGCTGGGTTGACACCTCTCCACTTTCTCCACGTCTCCCTCTGTGTGTCAAGAAAGAGAAAAAAAAAAAAACTTGTGTCACTGTGACTCATTAACACACCTTGACATTCCTCTGCTGGCTGACATTGCTTTTAGAGGATGTTGGCATTGTGGAGCGATGAGGTGTATCTAGCATCACCACTACCCTCTTCAGCGGGATTCATGAGGACATGGGGTTCACACGCACGCACGCACGCACGCACGCACGCACGCACGCACGCACGCACGCACACACACTCACACACACACACACACACACACACACACACACACACACACACACACACACACACACACACACACACACACACACACACACACACACACACACACACACACACACACACACACACACACACACACACACACACACACACACACTGATACCGTGACTGACTGGAGCTCAACTTACTGATGCTGTTACCATGGTGATGGGACATTTAGGAAGTCAGTATAACAGGATAACACAAAAAAAAAATGGTTGTCACTAGTAACCACCAACGATGTATAGTATAAACCCTGGATTGCTGATGCTATGTATTGGCCAATGAGAAGGCTTTGAAGCCACCGGTCGGCCATATTGGAACTCCTCAGAAGGAGCAGTCCTCCGTAGGAATGAATGGAACTCTACAGTACTTCAATTAAACGTTTCAAGGACAAAATTACATGCGGGGGGGGGGCTACTAAGATAACAAATGGAATTGTTTTAAGATGGTCATACCATGGATCATTTAGCTGAATTTTTAGGACCCCTGTAGGTATTTAAAAAATATATATATAAACAAATTATTTGATAAAATATTGCATTTGGCCTTTACTACTATGGCCCATAGAAACGCATTGAATAACACATTCATAAATGGCAAAAAAAAAGACAGTCAAAAAATAAATCATAAGGAATAAGGTTTTGAAGTGTCTGCCCTATATCAAGGAGATGTAAGAAAGATCAGGAAATATATATATTTGGACACATATTAACCCCTTTTTTTGGGGGGGGGGGGCACAAAACTACCTCCATACTTCCATTCATTTTTTAAAACCCGGTACCGGATTACCTTCAGACGAGGCCCGTGACACTTGTAGGGGTTCGTAGAATGAAACGGAGAACACCATCGTGAGAGTCTCTCCTTTCCATAGGGGAATCAAACTGTACTTGCTACAGACGTTTCTTGAAGAAGACCGATTTTCAGGGTTTTGTCTCCTGGTCTGACAAACAGCGCTGTAGTTCTGCCACTTTCCACCGCACATGAGGAAGCTCGACATAGGCGGATGCAGTGGATTGAGACGCAGCCCATACACAAAAAAAAAACCCAGACATCTCTAGCTTAAACAGAGTTTTATGGGGACTTTTTTGCATTATGTTAATTAAATTAACGGGTGAGTCAATCAACTCTTAAGGATTTTAAGGTGTCTGTAATAGAATAAACGTGGCAAAATCAAAATGTAGACATTAATAAATGCATTTCTATAGCTTCCAAAATATGTTTTTACAGTGGTGGGGGTGTGCCAAGATGGGGGCACTGTGGCTTCAGAACAGCGCCCCCTATCGGTCATCTACTATATATATATCAACGGTTACCACAGGCAATAAGTCAAAAAATGTCTATATATTAGGGGTGTAACGATCCATCTACTACATCGATGTATCGATTTATATTCATATGATCCAACTACATCGATCTGTGCTCGGCGAGTTGGCCTTTTGGACAACATATATCGATCTAACATCGTTTTAAAATGTAATAAATCGATTGTATCGATACTAGGAAATAACCCATTGGATTTAAGCACGTCAGACTTTATATGCAGGGGTGCACATAACTGGTACGCAGATACGCAAGCGCGACAAAAATCAGGAATGCGTAATGCCACTTGTGTTACTACGCGCCTTTGCGTACTTGACCGATCTTCTCATCTAACCTTACACATGACATGTTGCTTGTCAACTACTGTCAGGGATGTCCAAAAAGCAACAGACATTAAGAAGCTTCTTTGGCGTTTCGCCACCTACAAAGAAACGCTAACTGGAGCCAGAGCCGAAGAAAATACTTTTTTCGGAAAAGTGTCTTGAAGCTAACGATGAGCGCACTGAAATGTGGTGCAAGATTTGCCGCTCAAATCCACATCTAGCAGACAAAACAGGTGCATTTTATAAAGGCTCAAAGAATTTCAACCATCCTTTATTTGACAAACATGAAAAGAGCAAGGAGCACACGAATGTGGCGCAAGCCATTGCTAAAAGCTAGCCGAGAATAAATGTCCAGTCGCCCACTTGCCAGATAGCGAGACAAGCTGAATGAAGAACAGCGGCAAGCTCTGTTTAATATTTTTCTCTTTCCATAAAGCTAAACACGCACGTCCCATGTCTTCCTATTCTGAGGATGTTCATTTACTGAATGCTTTTTGATGGATCTGAGGACATCACAAAAACTGAGCAGGAAATAGTTTACATTGTGTCTGTGTCCAGCAACGGAGAGTTTACTTCTGACTTTATTGGACTGATTGAATTGGGTGCTGACCGAACCGCACAGGCCATAACAGACGGACTTGTGAGACTTTTGATAAGTTTCATAATACCAGATGGTCTGCATGGAGTCATGAAACACTGTTAAAAATATCAAGACTATTGCCAGCCATTAAAATGCAACTGGTTACCAGGTATTTATTTCAGTCACACTGGTTGAATTTTTGGCTAAAAGGTTACTGAATCGATTTCAAGTCACTGAATCGTTTCGGATCGTATCGTTCTAAATGAACCAATATCGTCCTTGAATCGTATCGACAACCACGAATCGTGATACGAATCGAATCGTTGTTAAAACGAATCGTTACACCCCTACTATATATCGTAAAAGAGTTAGAGTTATGGTTAGCGGTAGGTTTTTAAAATCAGATTAAAATAAGATACATTGTAGAAATAGGCGGGGTTTAGCCATTTGTGGCTGTGGTAACTAGTGATGGCCCAAAAAACTCTGTACATAAAACCCCTGAAATTGGTATTTAGTTGATACAGGAGAGAGAGAGAGAGAGAGAGAGAGAGAGAGAGAGAGAGAGAGAGAGAGAGAGAGAGAGAGAGAGAGAGAGAGAGAGATGCACACAGACTAAACTTCTCGATCAAATAGTAAAACAGTCACTTTTGCAGGTGGGTGAAATGAGCCAATTATCTCCACACATCACAACCATCATGTGGATTGCCTCAAGTATCATTGATTCCCATTCAAGAAAAAAAGCAGCATCTGTTCACGGAAACGCTTTCAAATAAACTAGGTTATAGTCTGAAGAATCAATTCTATTAGTAAAACACAAGGTCTGATAATTATTCACATCACACAATGGTGAACATTGTTTCTATTGATTGCCCTGGAGTTGTCTTCATGACGCAGGGTGATGTGTCTCTCTCACATGAGATGTCTTCATGACGCAGGGTGATGTGTCTCTCTCACATGAGATGGCAACTTCAAGGTTATAATTTAACCCTTTGCTATTATCTTCCATGGGACTGCATCATATGTGTAATGGTGTGTGTGTGTGTGTGTGTGTGTATGTGTTTTTGTGTGTGTATGGTTGCAAAATTACGGTAACTTTCCCAAAATTCCCCAATTAGAAACAGGACGACAACCAGCTGTTATGAGTGTGTATGAAGACTGACTATACTGTACATACCCACAGGTGTGATGCCGTTGCCCTTGACAGGATTCTTCAGGAAGGTAGGGGTAATGGCAGGTTTTAGTCTCACCTGTAAAAATCACAACAAATAGGGAAAATGACATAATTTGTATGACACCCTTTAGTTCTTTATTGTTTTATTGTCCCTAGTACCAGTCTACCCATTACATTGTCCCTAGTATCAATCTACCCATTACATTGTCCCTAGTATCAATCTACCCATTACATTGTCCCTAGTATCAATCTACCCATTACATTGTCCCTAGTATCAATCTACCCATTACATTGTCCCTAGTATCAATCTACCCATTACATTATCCCTAGTATCAATCTACCCATTACATTATCCCTAGTATCAATCTACCCATTACATTATCCCTAGTATCAATCTACCCATTACATTGTCCCTAGTATCATATAATAATAATCGGGGTTAAAAAGTGGGCCGGTGTGGGGACCTCAAAGAAAACAATGTGCCAGTGTGTTAGAAATGCCCACGCCGAATTCGGATCCTAGTCCGTCCCTAGCTAGCTATATAGCTATAGCTAGCATAATTACATTATTTCGGATCCTAGTCCGTCCCTAGCTAGCTATATAGCTATAGCTAGCATAATTACATTATTTCAGATCCTAGTCCGTCCCTAGCTAGCTATATAGCTATAGCTAGCATAATTACATTATTTCGGATCCTAGTCCGTCCCTAGCTAGCTATATAGCTATAGCTAGCATAATTACATTATTTCGGATCCTAGTCCGTCCCTAGCTAGCTATATAGCTATAGCTAGCATAATTACATTATTTCAGATCCTAGTCCGTCCCTAGCTAGCTATATAGCTATAGCTAGCATAATTACATTATTTCAGATTCTAGTCGGTCCCTAGCTAGCTATATAGCTATAGCTAACATTATTACATTATTTCAGATCCTAGTCTGTCCCTAGCTAGCTACAGTATATAGCTATAGCTAGCATAATTACATTATTTCAGATCCTGGTCTGTCCCTAGCAAGCTACAGTATATAGCTATAGCTAGCATAATTACATTATTTCAGATTCTAGTCTGTCCCTAGCTAGCTACAGTATATAGCTATAGCTAACATTATTCCATCATTTCAGATCCTAGTCCGTCCCTAGCTAGCTATATAGCTATAGCTAGCATAATTCCATTATTTCAGATTCTAGTCTGTCCCTAGCTAGCTACAGTATATAGCTATAGCTAACATTATTACATTATTTCAGATCCTAGTCTGTCCCTAGCTAGCTACCGTATATAGCTATAGCTAATGTAACAGGTCAAAGAATTACAGATTTTTGCAACCGTTCATTTTCTATTTTTTATTTTATTTTGTGAGTTGATTTCACCAAAATATTGTATTGTTCAGCATTTCGTGTAGTTTACAGATATTGGGAGAGTTAGTTGTGTAAGTGCGCCCTCTAGAGTTGGTTTGGTTATATGCGGAGGGATGTCATGCTTTTCTCAGTCTGCATTGTACTCGGCTGGGAGAGGTATGTGTTCACTTCGGCGTGATATAAACTTGATATACCTGTTAAAACTAAAACGTTTCAGTGCACATAGTAACTTGTATGTATATTATATGATGAGCGTACGTACATTTAATCAAGCTGTGTCGTGAATTTAGCTATTTTTGAGAGTTTGAGAAATTGCTAACTTAGCTAACCTCGTGTTTTGTTTAGCTGTAAGTTAGCAATCATCTATCCTCTTGTGATGAAGCCCACGTTGTTCTTTTTATGTTAGGCGGATTCTGGTCGAGGGTAGAGTTTTGAACATTTTCTCTCCTTGATGTTGAACAGGTATGTATTCCCTATATCAGGTTAAAAATATGTGTTCATTTAAAATGTTTTCATGTATTGATTAGTGTTTAATGGCACTGAAAAGCTCAAATGTGAAGGATGACATGTTGCTTCGTGCATATTACTGTATGTATTACCTATTTGAAAGATGGTTTATGTCATGTTGCACAGTATTAATGTAAAGGCTAAAAGCTCAGAGTTTTTGGCAGAGATAACATGCAATATGACACATACATAAGATATACACCAGATGCAATGTTTATTTTCCAATTATGTTGTATTTTATTCCTTGTATTTTTGAATGTGATTATACTCAGTCTGCATTGTACTCGGCTGGGAGAGGCGGATTCTGGTCGAGGGTAGAGTTTTGAACATTTTCTCTCCTTGATGTTGAAACAGATTGAGAGAGTTGTACACAATAAAGTGCCTTCAAGTACGCCAGTGTCTTGTCTTCAGTGCACCGGAACCAACGCAGTAGTCGGCAACGAGCAGACCGCGCCGGCTACACTAACATAATTACATTATTTCGATCCTGGTCTGTCCCCTAGCAAGCTACAGTATATAGCTATAGCTAGCATAATTCCATTGGGAAAACAACAGGACTGACTCTGCTGGACTACACACAGGCATGGTATCCAGTGATGCATAAAGCTATCTCTCTGTTGTTGCTGGCTGTGCCAATATCACACCACACATTAACCTGTTGGGAATGAATTCCTTCAGACGATGCCAAAGCAACTCTCTCTCCCTGTTACTGAACCTCTGAGACTGGTTTACTAAAGGCTTCTCTCTCTCTCTCTCTCTCTCTCTCATCTCTCTCTCTCCTCTCTCTCTCTCTCTCTCCTCTCTCTCTCCTCTCTCTCTCTCTCTCTCTCTCTCTCTCTCTCTCTCTCTCTCTCTCTCTCTCTCTCTCTCTCTCTCTCTCTCTCTCTCTCTCTCTCTCTCACTCTCTCCCACTCTCTCTCTCACTCTCTCACTTCTCACTCTCTCACTTCTCACTTTCACTTCTCACTCTCCTCTCTCTCTTCTCTCTCTCTGTCTCTGTCTCCCTGGCACCTGGTAGTGTACACCATCACCCCATAGCCAGCCAATCCAACATTACTCTACCCAGAGGCCAAAGTGTTAGGAGAGGTAAATCAGGCTACCCTCTAAGTCTGGCTCCTATAGTATTGTCTTAACTGTGTGCTTCTGCTTGCTCTTCGGGGTTCAGGTCGCGTTACTGTGAAGAACTCAGTGCCAACCATTCCTTTCCAACACTGCATCATCATTCAGAATGCAGCCTATTCTGCTACTACTTGTTACTTGTTCTTGTTCTTTTGCTGATGATCCAAACAGTGTCTAATAAAGCCCATGTGGGCTGGGCGTCCTGAAGATGCAAGATACTAGAATAATACAATTCATCTCAAATAAATCACGTACACAAAGCTAACAATGAGGCTGTAAAGAAACACACACGCTCTAAATGGATTGAAAGAAATCTTTGGAGTGCAATAAAGTAGTGAAAAAAAAGCTGAAACAGGTTAGTTACAACTGGGGTTGGAGAGAAAACTTACAGGAGGGTAGCTCTCCAGGAACAGGTTTGGAGAGCCCTGATTGTACATGTCTTACCTGGCTGGCTGGATTGACCTGAGGTGTGGATGTCCAGTCCAGGGGCTGGGGCATCCCTCAACAGGGCCCTTCTCTGGATGGGCAGCCAGCCCACTCTCACCGGAGTCAGAGAGCTTAGTTTAGCCTGCTCGTTCCCTGGAGCCTGCTTGATTATAGCCCTCTCCCAGCTACCCCTGTGGTCCGGGGAGGAGGACAATCCTGCCCTGAGGGACTCCTGGCTGCCCAGGGAACTGTCACACAGGCTGGGGGTCCCACAGGGGGAGAGGTCCCTATCCCGGCTGCAGAGAGAGGAGGACGAGGGGAGCCCTGGTAGTGGTGGCGCAGGCCAGAACCAACAGGTTCCCTGTGAAGGGTCGGCATCGACGCTGTCCTGTCGTAGAAAGGGGCCTGCGCTTGATCTCTCTGCACTCGGTCAGGGTTTCCGAAATATCTCCCGTTCTCCATCCTCTCCAGCTCCCGTAACCATCTGTCTAGATTCTGGCTACCTCCCTCGATGGCGCTCTGCGGGCGAGGGGTACGACCCAAATGAACCGTCTGACGGGGCTCAACCTCTGGGCTGCCAGTGGGGCTTCCTCCAAAATAGTCCCCACTCTGCATCCTCTCCAACTCATGCAGCCACTCGTTCATCTGACGTCTTCCCTCGATGGCGCTCTGCGGCCGAGGGGCACGAGCAGGGGTAAGTCGAGGTGGAGATGGAGGCACCAGCTCTACATCGGGGCACTTGGCCAGGACTGCTAACCGGGCTTCCTCTTTAAAATAGGTCTGACTCTGCACCCTCTCCAACTCCTGCAAACACCTGTCTAGATTCGCGCTCTGTGGCCGAGGAGGGTTACGCCCCGTAAGACCGGTATGTCGGGGAACCACCTCACATCAGACATGAGTCCGTCCCCAGTCGGACTGTTTCCCCCTGATCTCCTCCAACCCGGAGCCTGGCCCCTACGGGCCCCCGGGTGGGCAGATGGCCCACGAGAGTCATCTCTCTGGGGCTCAGGTAACCAACAGCTCCCTGTCTCCAGTTTCAGCCCCCCCCTGGTTCTGGATAATGGGTCCTTTACATCAGCTATTAATGAGAAAAGACCCTCTGGCTGGCCGGGTTACCAGGCACGCCAGAAATGTCCGGACAGGAATCAGGGTCTCCACGGCGGCACGCAGTAGATTCAGATTATTAACGAGCCATCATACATTTACATGTTAATCATTTAGCAGACACTCTTATCCAGAGCCACTTACAGTTAGTGAGTGCATACATTTTTCATACTGGCCCCCCCGTCATACAGTATGTATCATATAATGTAATCTTGAGTAGGACGCTCCAAGGAACCTGCAGTGGAAATCAACAACTTCCTGGCTGAAGTAAACAACATCTCACTCTGAAATAATAACAAACACAGCCAGAGATACTAGATACTAATATTTACCACAAGATCTAAAAAGTAAAAGGTACAAAAAAATGTAATATAAACAATTAAACGACTCATCCATCCATATCATCCCTTCCAAGGTATTTATCCATATTATCCATCCATGGTATTCATCCATCCATTCCATTCCATTCCAACTTTCACTTGTTGTTATACTTTCTAGGTCGATCCATCGCTCTGTCCGAGACAGGCAGTCAGGCAGAGAGATGGCTCTCTCTGTGGGATGTTTCTTTACCAAACAAAAGAGTTACAGAGCAGAGAGGCTGGGAGGGAGGGAGGGAGGGAGGGAGGGAGGGAGGGAGGGAGGGAGAAGACAGAGCGAGGAGCGATAGGGTTGGGAGGCAGAGAGGGAGATAGTCAGTAGATATTTTGGTTGATAATTAAGTATAACCTATAGATTAGTTAGAGGGGGGGTGCCTAGTCAGTTGCATTCAACCGAAATGTGTCTTTCGCATTTAACCCAACCCCTCTGAATCAGAGAGGAGCGGGGGGCTGCCTTAGTCAACATCATCGGCACCCAGCTGTTGGGGGTTAACTGCCTTGCTCAAGGGCAGAACGGCAGATTTTTCCACCTTGCCTGCTCGTGGATTTCCAACCAGCAAACTTTTGGTTACTGGCCCAACATTTTTCACCGCAAAGTCTACCTGCCTTCCAAACTCACCCCAGTTAATCAATAACTTAGCAAACTCACCTCAGTTAATCAATAACTTAGCAAACTCACCCCAGTTAATCAATAATTTAGCAAACTCACCCCAGTTAATCAATAACTTAGCAAACTCACCCTAGTTAATCAATAACTTAGCAAACTCACCACAGTTAATCAATAACTTAGCAAACTCACCCAGTTAATCAATAACTTAGCAAACTCACCCCAGTTAATCAATAACTTAGCAAACTCACCCCAGTTAATCAATAACTTAGCAAACTCACCCCAGTTAATCAATAGCTTAGCAAACTCACCCCAGTTAATCAATAACTTAGCAAACTCACCTCAGTTAATCAATAACTTAGCAAACTCACCCCAGTTAATCAATAACTTTGCAAACTCACCCCAGTTAATCAATAACTTAGCAAACTCACCCCAGTTAATCAATAACTTAGCAAACTCACCCCAGTTAATCAATAACTTAGCAAAACTCCCCCCAGTTAATCAATAACTTAGCAAACTCACCCCAGTTAATCAATAACTTAGCAAACTCACCCCAGTTAATCAATAACTTAGCAACAACTTAGCCACGCTTCTTATCTGTATCTATTTCCATCCAGATCTCTAGCCCAGGTCTGCTGATAATACTTCTGTCCCTTCCTCTGATCATGTGGCGTGATGGCTGATGAACCATTGCTATCCTCAAGCCTCTATCCCAGACATGTGATTCCTGCAAGACTGCGTCAGCTTCCCAAACGTCACCCCATTCCCTTTATAGTGCACTACCTTTTGACCAGAGCCTTATAGTAGTGGACTATAATGGAAATAGGATGCCATTTGGGAAGCACGCTGTGAGATGAATGGCTCGGTGGGATGCTTGGATAAGTAACTCTGACCCGCATGATGTCACAAGACTTATTTGTGAACAACAGCACCAATAAGCTAGAGGCTATTGCTCCAATGTCTCAGTTATTCTTTGGAAGGAACCATAGAGATAAAACCAATTGCTATGTTTGGAAATATTCAGAGATATTCAGAAATTGTTTTTTTCCTTAATGATTGTCATAATAAACAGACTAGAGAACACATTATAATGCCCTGAATGTGCTTGGGCTTCTCTCCTCTCAGAGAACGACCTCACATCCTCTTCCTGCTTTAAAACAATAGATAGTTAGTTGTTTGTTGTCTACGTGTATCACAAGAAGCAACATGTCCTGCAAATAAATACTAATGGACATAATTGTCACGATCGTCGTAAAGGAGAGTAGACCAAGGCGCAGCGTGTGAAACGAACATGATTTTATTTAATTAAAGTACTAAATACAAACAAAACACGACTCGTGAAGTCCACGGTTACACTGACCGAATAAGGAACAAAAACCCACAACCCCCAAGGGAAAACATACAGTTTAAATATGGCTCCCAATCAGAGACAACCAGCAAACAGCTGACACTCGTTGCCTCTGATTGGGAGTCACATCGTCAAACATAGAATCAAACAAACTAGAATACCCAACATAGAAAATGAACACACAGAATGAACACACCCTGGCTCAACATATAGAGTCCCAGAGCCAGGGTGTGACAGTACCCCCCCTAAAGGCGCGGACTGCGACCGCGTCTTAACAAACCCCAAACAGGGGAGGGCTGGGTGGGCATTCCTCCTCGGAGGCGGCTCCGGCTCCGGCCTTGACCACCACCCCTCCATAATTCCCCCGTAGCGCCCCTGGTCCGGTCTGACCCCGCTGGCTGGATCTGGACTGGACATTGACGGAGCGGATTGCTTACGCTCCGTTGTGGAGCAGCTGACCGGTCTTACCAGGCTGACGACTCGCCCCCCGGGCTTGGTGCGAGTAGCAGGAACGGGCTGAACCAGGCTGACGACTCGCACCCCTGGCTTGGTGCGAGTGGCAGGAACGGGCTGGACCAGGCTGACGACTCGCACCCCTGGCTTGGTGCGAGTGGCAGGAACGGGCTGGACCAGGCTGACGACGCACACCGTAGGCTTGGTGCGTGGAGCAGGGACAGGCCGGGCTGGGCTGTCGACGCACACCGTAGGCTTGGTGCGTGGAGCAGGGACAGGCCGGACAGGACTGTCGACGCACACCGTAGGTTTGGTGCGTGGAGCAGGGACAGGCCGGGCTGGGCTGTCGACGCACACCGTAGGTTTGGTGCGTGGAGCAGGGACAGGCCGGGCTGGGCTGGCGACGCACACCGTAGGTTTGGTGCGTGGAGCAGGGACAGGCCGGGCTGGGCTGGCGACGCACACCGTAGGCTTGGTGCGTGGAGCAGGGACAGGCCGGACAGGGCTGGCGACGCACACCGTAGGTTTGGTGCGTGGAGCAGGAACAGGCCGGGCAGGGCTGGCGACGCACACCGTAGGTTTGATGCGTGCAGCAGGGACAGGCCGGGCTGGGCTGGCGACGCACACCGTAGGTTTGGTGCGTGGAGCAGGGACAGGCCGGACCGTACTGGGAACACACACCACTGGCTTTAAACGGGGATCAGGAACGGGCCGGACCGGACTGGCAATACACCTCAGTCCCTCTCGCCGTGCCTCTACGACTTCCTTCCCTCCTCTCGCCAATGGCTCCCGTAACCCGGTGGCCTTCTCTCCTCTTCTCCTATTTCGCCCTGTGGCAGCCTCCTGCTGCCCAGTCGCCCATGCCGTGTGCCCCCCCCTAAAAAATTATTGGGGGTGCCTCTCGTCCGTCCGACGATGGCACTGCTGACGCCGCTGCTCCTCTCTCGCCAGGGCCTTGATCCTACCCCAAGGTCCCTTGCCCCCGAGCATGTCCTCCCAGGACCACCCTTTGCCCACCTGGGCCATCGCCAGCCTCTCCATCTCCTTTCCTGGCGCTTCCTCCCATGACCAGGCTGCCTGCTCCTGGACACGCTGCTTGGTCCTTGTACGGTGGGTTTTTCTGTCACGATCGTCGTAAAGGAGAGTAGACCAAGGCGCAGCGTGTGAAACGAACATGACTTTATTTAATTAAAGTACTAAATACAAACAAAACACGACTCGTGAAGTCCACGGTTACACTGACCGAATAAGGAACAAAAACCCACAACCCCCAAGGGAAAACATACAGTTTAAATATGGCTCCCAATCAGAGACAACCAGCAAACAGCTGACACTCGTTGCCTCTGATTGGGAGTCACATCGTCAAACATAGAATCAAACAAACTAGAATACCCAACATAGAAAATGAACACACAGAATGAACACACCCTGGCTCAACATATAGAGTCCCAGAGCCAGGGTGTGACAATAATGCCATTGACCTGTGCATAAATAGGCAAATAGGCCTATACAGATTACTGTAACACTGTCTGTCCAGTGCTCCTAGTATTGTCTAATTCTTTATGCAAGTAGCATTATAAATATTGAAATTACTCAATGTAAATTGTACTGTGCTCTTAACACTTAATGTTAACCAAAGCCACTACAAATTGTATTTCAATTAATTATCTGAGACCATGACGTTGTCAAAGTGTAAAGTGTTCATTTGAACAGGGTGACAGAATAGAATGACGCTAGACTGGTGTTCCTTCCCTGTAGCTCTCACTCTGAGGGAAAGAGAGGGTGAGAGAGAGAGAGAGAGAGAGAGAGAGAGAGACAGAGACAGAGACAGAGACAGAGACAGAGACAGAGACAGAGACAGAGAGAGCCTTCCCAAACAAAGCCATCACCTACAGAGAGACGAACATGGAGAAGAATCCCCTAAGCAAGCTGGTCCTGGGGCTCTGTTCACAAACACAAACAGACCCCACAGAGCCCCAGGACAGCAACACAATTAGACCCAACCAAATCATGAGAAAACAAAAAGATAATTACTTGACACATTGGAAAGAATTTACCAAAAAACAGAGCAAACTACAATGCTATTTGGCACTAAACAGAGAGTACACAGTGGCAGAATACCTGACCACTGCGACTGACCCAGTGAGCATAGCCTTGCTATTGAGAAAGGCCACCGTA
>NW_028159754.1:125497-192997 GCF_964263955.1 Coregonus lavaretus | reverse complement strand
TACTGGTTGTCGTTGGTCGTATTTAAAAGCTGTTGATACAATGTATTCACAATGACGAAAAGTACACATAACCCATCATTACGTGCATGTGCTTAGTCGATTTATGTTCATATTTAAAGTTAAATTCATTGGCCAACCGTTAAACATAAACACTAGTAAGCCTACTTTGGGAGAAGGATTAATTCAGTACGATACAGAATGATACAGTAACAGAAGTTTACAGTTTTGTCTGAAATTGATATAATCACCAGTGTTGCATGAATAGTTGCATCCTGACATTCCTTGTGACCCTTTACATAGCATACTGTACAATAGGAAAGTAATATGTTAAGTCCCAGTAATATATTACCTATAGGAAAGTCATAGGTTACGTCCCCAGTAATATATTGCTATATAGGTCTAATACCCAGTAAATATTTGATATATATATACATATATAGTTCCAGTTTATTAGCCTAATGACGCCCATACTTCATCATGATACAAGTGTTTCTGTAGTTAGTTTTCTACCCCCTTGTGGAGCATCCTGTCCTGTCCAGGCTGACTGTCACGGGTGGAAAATGGCCGCTCGGTGTGACTCTATTCACTGACACTGAAAACTCTGAAGTACAGAACAACTCTACAGTCTGAACTGGAACTATTTAAACAAACGCAACCTCAAGACGGGGGAAGTTTTTTTAATTGAGAATGTCTCGCTGGGTGCCTACGAAAAAGGAAAAGTACGGAGTCGGTAAGTGTGATAAACTTGCACGCTTTCTCTCTCTCTACTCTCGCTGGTTAGCTTGTCGTGGCTACTTTGCATCCGATTGCACAAGTTTGGGAAGAATGGTGATTAGACTATGAGCACTGGTACGCCGACATTCCCACAATATCCTCAAAGGCTTGACGTGATTTTTTTGCAACACATTTGCCTGAATTTAGGAATGCAAAACTTGCATAAAATGTTTTGCTATCAGCAACTGGTTTTGCCTACTAGTTTGCATAAAGGCAAAGCGAAGAATCC
Source organism: Coregonus lavaretus (assembly GCF_964263955.1). Classification (NCBI taxonomy): domain Eukaryota; kingdom Metazoa; phylum Chordata; class Actinopteri; order Salmoniformes; family Salmonidae; genus Coregonus; species Coregonus lavaretus. The sequence goes on along the minus strand of NW_028159754.1, from coordinate 191,994 downwards.
CTGCCTTTGTGAGCGGACTGCTGTGAACACTGGGAATTGGCAGAGGCGCGCCTAGTTTGCAACATTGTTTCCTGTGTAGTCAGGGCCTGCAAATCGTGCGATTTATACAACGCGTTTGTAACATTGGAACACTTGTTGTTACTTGGTTCAACATATGAGCAGAAGTTAATGAGGTACAGAATGGATTTGGTGTCTCAAATGTTTTCAACGTTTTGTGTTTCGTTTGGAATACTGGACGCTGCTCGTTCCCCGTCTCTGTCGTTTATGTGACTTATTCAACGTAGATCTGGCTACAGTAGAACTTAGGGCTATTGTTTTCTGTTTAGTTCAGTTTTCCAAATGGATCCATTTTACAGCGGGTGTTGAAGTTGAATAGCTACGTGTTGATTGACACATTAGCTCTTGGGCGGTATGACCGACGGTTTGGACGTCCTTCCTGTCCCGCCATCATGCCAGCAACTGCTTTAGGTTTTGGCCTGGCTGGTGTTTATTTTGTTATTTTATTTATTTCACCTTTATTTAACCAGGTAAGCCAGTTGAGAACAAGTTCTCATTTACAACTGCGACCTGGCCAAGATAAAGCAAAGCAGTGCAATAAAAACAACAACACAGAGTTACATATGGGGTAAAACACAACATAAAGTCCAAAATACAACAGAAAATATATATACAGTGTGTGCAAATGTAGCAAGTTATGGAGGTAAGGCAATAAATAGGCTATAGTGCAAAATAATTACAATTAGTATTAACACTGGAATGATAGATGTGCAAGAGATGATGTGCAAATAGAGATACTGGGGTGCAAATGAGCAAAATAAATAACAATATGGGGATGAGGTAGTTGGATGGGCTAATTTCAGATGGGCTGTGTACAGGTGCAGTGATCGGTAAGGTGCTCTGACAACTGATGCTTAAAGTTAGTATGGGGTAAAACAAAACATAAAGTCAAAAATACCACAGAAAATATATATATACAGTGTATGCGAATGTAGTAAGTTATGGAGGTAAGGCAATAAATAGGCCATAGTGCAAAATAATTACAATGTAGTATTAACACTGGAATGATAGATGTGCAGAAGATGTGCAAATAGAGATACTGGGGTGCAAATTAGCAAAATAAATAACAATATGGGGATGAGGTAGTTGGGTGGGCTAATTACAGATGGGCTGTGTACAGGTGCAGTGATCGGTAAGCTGCTCTGACAACTGATGCTTATCTCCAGCTTCAGAGATTTTTGCAGTTAGTTCCAGTCATTGGCAGCAGAGAACTGGAAGGAATGGCGGCCAAAGGAGGTGTTGGCTTTGGGGATGACCAGTGAGATATACCTGCTGGAGCGCATACTACGGGTGGGTGTTGCTATGGTGACCAATGAGCTAAGATAAGGCGGGGATTTGCCTAGCAGTGATTTATAGATGACCTGGAGCCAGTGGGTTTGGCGACGAATATGTAGTGAGGACCAGCCAACAAGAGCGTACAGGTCACAGTGGTGGGTAGTATATGGGGCTTTGGTGACAAAACAGATGGCACTGTGATAGACTACATCCAATTTGCTGAGTAGAGTGTTGGAGGCTATTTTGTAAATGACATCGCCGAAGTCAAGGATCGGTAGGATAGTCAGTTTAACGAGGGCATGTTTGGCAGCATGAGTGAAGGAGGCTTTGTTGTGAAATAGGAAGCCAATTCTAGATTTAACTTTTGATTGGAGATGCTCAATGTGAGTCTGGAAGGAGAGTTTACAGTCTAACCAGACACCTAGGTATTTGTAGTTGTCCATATACTCTAGGTCAGACCCGCCGAGAGTAGTGATTCTAGTCGGGCGGGCGGGTGGGTGCAAGCAGCGTTTGATTGAAGAGCATGCATTTAGTTTTACTAGTGTTTAAGAGCAGTTGGAGGCTACGGAAGGAGTGTTGTATGGCGTTGAAGCTCGTTTGGAGGTTTAACACAGTGTCCAATGAAGGGCCAGATGTTTACAAAATGGTGTCGTCTGGGTAGAGGTGGATCTGAGAGTCAACAGCAGCAAGAGCGACATCATTGATATACACAGAGAAAAGAGTCGGCCCGAGAATTGAACCCTGTGGCACCCCCATAGAGACTGCCATAGGTCCAGACAACAGGCCCTCCGATTTGACACATTGAACTCTATCTGAGAAGTAGTTGGTGAACCAGGCGAGGCAGTCATTTGAGAAACCAAGGCTATTTAGTCTGCCAATAAGAATGCAGTGGTTGACAGTCGAAAGCCTTGGCCAGGTCGATGAAGACGGCTGCACAGTACTGTCTATTATCGATCGCGGTTATAATATAATTTAGGACCTTGAGCGTGGCTGAGGTGCACCCATGACCAGCTCGGAAACCGGATTGCATAGCGGAGAAGGTACGGTTGGATTCGAAATGGTCGGTGATCTGTTTGTTAACTTGGCTTTCAAAAACTTTTGAAAGGCAGGGCAGGATGGATATAGGTCTGTAACAGTTTGGATCTAGAGGCTGCTAATTTTAGAAAGAAAGGGTCCAGATTGTCTAGCCCAGATGATTTCTATGGGTCCAGATTTTGCAGCTCTTTCAGAACATCAGCTGTCTGAATTTGTGTGAAGGAGAAGCGGTGGGGGGCATGGGCAAGTTGCAGCGGAGGGTGCAGAGCTGGTGGCCGGTGGTTCCAGCTGGTAGCCAGGTGGAAAGCATGGCCAGCCGTAGCAAAATGCTTGTTGAAATTCTCGATTATTGTAGATTTATCGGTGGTGATAGTGTTTCCTAGCCTCAGTGCAGTGGGCAGCTGGGAGGAAGTGGTCTTATTCTCCATGGACTTTACAGTGTCCCAAAACTTTTTGGAGTTAGTGCTACAGGATGCACATTTCTGTTTGAAACAGCTAGCCTTTGCTTTCCTAACTGCTTATGTATATTGGTTCCTAACTTCCCTGAAAAGTTGCATATCGCGGGGGCTATTCGATGCTAATGCAGTATGCCACAGGATGTTTTTGTGCTGGTCAAGGGCAGTCAAGTCTGAGGAGAACCAGGGGCTATATCTGTTCTTAGTTCTGAATTTTTTGAATGGGGCATGCTTATTTAAGATTGAGAGGAAAGCACTTTTAAAGAACAACCAGGCATCCTCTACTGACGGAATGAGATCGATATCCATCCAGGATACCTGGGCCAGGTCAATTAGGATGGCATGCTCACAAAAGTGTTATAGGGAGCGTTTGACAGTGATGAGGGGTGGTCGTTTGACCGCGGACCCGTTACGGACGCAGGCAATAAGGCAGTGATTGCTGAGATCCTGGTTGAAGACAGCGGAGGTGTATTTAGAGGGTAAGTTAGTCAGGATGATATCTATGAGGGTGCCCATGTTTACGGATTTAGGGTTGTACCTGGTAGGTTCCTTGATAATTTGTCTGAGATTGAGGGCATCTAGTTTGGATTGTAGGATGGCCGGGGTGTTAAGCATATCCCAGTTTAGGTCACCAAGCAGTACGAACTCTGAGAATAGATGGGGGGAAATCAATTCACATATGGTGTCCAGGGCACAGCTGGGGGCTGAGGGGGGTCTGTAGCAAGCGGCAACAGTGAGAGACTTATTTCTGGAAAGGTGGATTTTTAGAAGTAGGAGCTCAAACTGTTTGGGCACAGACCTGGATAGTATGATAGAGCTCTGCAGGCTATCTCTACAGTAGATTGTAACTCCACCCCCTTTGGCAGTTCTATCTAGACGGAAAAAGTTGTAGTTGTTGATGGACATTTCTGAATTTTTGGTGGCCTTCCTAAGCCAGGATTCAGACACTGCTAGAACATCAGGGTTGGCGGAGTGTGCAGTGAATAACTCAAACTTAGGAAGGAGGCTTCTGATGTTAACATGCAAAAAGCCAAGGCTTTTACGGTTACAGAAGTCAACAAATGATAGCGCCTGGGGAATAGGAGTGATACTGGGGGCTGCAGGGCCTGGGTTTGCCTCTACATCACCAGAGGAACAGAGGAGGACTAGAATAAGGATACGGCTAAAGGTCTTCTAGTGCGTTGGGTACAGAGAATAAAGGGGGCAGTTCTCCGGGCGTTGTAGAATAGATTCAGGGCATTCTGTACAGACAAGGATATGGAAGGATGTGAGTACAGTGGAGGTAAACCTAAGCGTTGGGTAACAATGAAAGAGAGAGCATCACTGGAGGCACCGATTGAGCTGGTCTCCGCGTGTATGGGGGGTGGAACAAAGGAGCTATTTGAGGCAGTTTGAGAATGACTTGGGGCTCTACAGTGAAATTGTATAATATGAACTAACTGGAACAGCAATAGGCAAGGCATATTGACATGGGAGAGAGGCATAAAGCAATCACAGGTGTTATTCGAGAGAGCTAAGACAACAACTGGTAATGGCTATGAAAGTTTGGGCTGAGGCTAAACAGATAAAACAGGACAGGGTACCGTGTAAAGGAACAGTCCAGCAGGCATCAGCTGTGCAGCTGAACGATCATAAGGTCCAGTGAACAGCAATGTGAGTCCGAGAGCAGTTCGAATTGGTGCTACAGCACAGGCGATCAGGAAGCACGGCTGTTGAATTGCGTGTGCTAGCGGGCCGGGGCTAGCAGATGGATCTTCGTCGTCGTCGCAACGGGAAGCCTGTTGAAACCACAGACGTTTACGTCGGCAGACCAGTCGTGATGGATCGGCGGGGCTCCGTGTCGACACTAGGAGGTCACGTCCGGTTGACAGAGAGGTAGATAGCCGGGAGATGGGCCTGACTCGAGGCTACCTCAAGGCTGATTAGCCAACCACAACAGCCATTCGGTTGCAGCTAGCTAGTTGCGATGATCCGGTGTTAAAGGTCCAGTGATGCAGTGATTCAGGCAGAAAATCCGATATGTTCTGGGTCGATAACGCGCTGTGCAGACTGGCCGATAATAGTCCAGGCTAGAGCTGGCTGGTAGGTAGTGCAGGCCATGGACAATGGTGAAAAAAAACCTGCTAACGGTGGCTAATAGCAAGTAGCTAGTTAGCTGGCTACTCCCGTCCGGTAGACAGAGAGGTAGATAGCCGGGATATGGGCCTGGCTTGAGGCTAGCTCAAGGTTAACTGGTGCTTGCCTCGGGGGCAGTGGTGATTAGCCAACAGCAACATCCATTCGGTTGCGGCTAGCTGGTTGCGATCCGGTGTTAAGGTCCAGTGATTCAGTTATTCCGGCAGAAAATCCGATGTTCTGGGTGAAAAACCGCTAACGGTGGCTAATAGCAAGTAGCTAGTTAGCTGGCTAGCTAGTTTCAACTGGAGATTCTAGATAAAAGGTAAGTAAATAATAGAATCCGTTCCACATTGAGTGAGGCGGGTTGCAGGAAAGTATATTTAGTAGAAGGATGAAAAGTGTGATAGGGGAATATATACAACGAAATACAAAAAAAAAGAAAAAACTGGCTATTTACACGGACACACAAGAGCACACGACCACACTGCTACGCCATCTTGGTCATTCATTGTAGTGGCCATATTCACTCTCACTCTGTGTTTTATTGGTAACACTTTGCATTTAGTTGCTCATATATATATTTTTTTTTCAGGATCACTTTATTCGCCAAGTACATTTACCCATACCCGGAATTGGACTTGGTGAATAGGTGCTGTCAGCAATAGACAATGTAGAAACAGAATACAGTAACATCGTTGTTGTTATGCCTAGGCTACATAAGCTGTTATAGGCTACTGTTAGTAGTCTAAATACTTTGTAATTGCATAGTGATTAAGTAAATATCCATACACTGTAGTTAGGACTTTTTTCAACTGATTTTAAGATGATAGTTTCAAATATTGATACATTTCTCCAGAGAGATTGGTGAACACTCAACAAGACCTTCTGAAGAGTCGGGGAGAGATCAGAGAAAACTAAGGGGCACTATAAAAGCCACATTGCGGAAAATGCAAATAGAATCACGGAATCCAGACATTAACACTGAATTCACCAATACATAATATGTTTTATTGAACTTAGTAGAAAATCAAAAGTCTGCTGGTTTTAGTTTTTTTCTTCCTTTCAGTTAAGACCTAGACAACCAGGTGAGGGGAATGCCTTACTAAGACCTAAACAACCAGGTGAGGGGAGTTCCTTACTAAGACCTAGACAACCAGGTGAGGGGAATTCCTTACTAAGACCTGGACAACCAGGTGAGGGGAATTCCTTACTAAGACCTGGACAACCAGGTGAGGGGAATTCCTTACTAAGACCTGGACAACCAGGTGAGGGGAATTCCTTACTAAGACCTAGACAACCAGGTGAGGGGAATTCCTTACTAAGACCTAGACAACCAGGTGAGGGGAATTCCTTACTAAGACCTAGACAACCAGGTGAGGGGAGTTCCTTACTAAGACCTAGACAACCAGGTGAGGGGAATTCCTTACTAAGACTTAGACAACCAGGTGAGGGGAATTCCTTACTAAGACCTAGACAACCAGGTGAGGGGAATTCCTTACTAAGACCTGGACAACCAGGTGAGGGGAATTCCTTACTAAGACCTGGACAACCAGGTGAGGGTAATTCCTTACTAAGACCTGGACAACCAGGTGAGGGGAATTCCTTACTAAGACCTGGACAACCAGGTGAGGGGAATTCCTTACTAAGACCTGGACAACCAGGTGAGGGGAATTCCTTACTAATCAGTGACCTTAATTCATCCATCAAGTACTAGGGAGGAGAGAAAACCGTCAGACACTAGGCCCTCCGTGGAATGAGTATAGGGTGCCAAGTACTAGGGAGGAGAGAAAACCGTCAGACACTAGGCCCTCCGTGGAATGAGTATAGGATGCCATTTGGGATGCAGCCATTATGTCAATTGTTTACAAACACATTACATCATTAGCGAAACTGGGTGTGGTCTAATCTGAAGTACGTCAGACAGACAGACATTACGCTCTGGGAAAGATGGCCTTCAACTATTTCTGAAATAATGCAGAGACTCATGGAGGGCCTAGCCAAAGATTATCTATATATTGACAATATATTGGATTGTCTGCTCGAACAATGGGAATAAGTGTCTGCAAAGATGGAAGGCAGGCGGCAGGAGCAGGTGGAAACATTCTAGCGAATGAGAGGGCAGATACGCATGTAACCAACGGGCACAACTACGATTATAAAATATTTTTTCTCAATGATGCCACGTGCGTCCACTTTATTTCAGTACATTTGTAACAACCTAAACATTCTGAAACTTCTATTCAATCGAATAAGCCTCACTTAGAATTTCTTTGTATTTTTATGTTGACCGAATTCGAGATTTTCTCATTGACCTCCACACAAAAAATCTCCACTTGATCTGCTTCCTGCTTTATTCTTGGGCTGAAAGATTTTGGAGGGAAGTCAGACCTCTTGCTTCACCTCTTCCTCTCTGGTCTAGTTGGTGTAGGAGTAGAAATACCAAAACATACTATAAATGACTGATTGTAAAAGTCAACAGCAACACATGCATTTGGGTCTCACCATTACAGGGCTCCTATCCACAGGAATAATTCTACAGTAATGAGAACAATGTCATGTAAAGTGCAGGGCCCGTTGTCACTGTAGGCTCTGTCTTAACATTGTCATGTAAAGTGCAGGGCCCATTGTCACTGTAGGCTCTGTCTTAACCTTCATCAAGGTTCCCTATTGTTATAGTTTCAGGTAGATTGAGGAAGTGGGGAGATGGTAAAACCATGAATGGCCATCATCAGTGCAGTAAAACACAGGTTCCCATATAATGTGAAGCATTGTTTCTACTGTTATAGAATGCTTAGTTCCCTTCCTGCAGGGAGGACTTGACTTCACCGTGTCCCTTCCTGCAGGGAGGACTTGACTTCACCGTGTCCCTTCCTGCAGGGAGGACTTGAGCTCACGTGTCCCTTCCTGCAGGGAGGACTTGACTTCACCGTGTCCCTTCCTACAGGGAGGACTTGAGCTCACTGTGTCCCTTCCCTTGTTGCTCAGGGCAACCAAAGTTACACTTGACCACCTCTGGTTTCCATAACTTAGTGCTTTCCTCTTGGCACAGCTTTGTCATTGCACTTTTAATACTCCACCGACTACTGTTCCTCATGGACAATTCAAACCAACTAGGTGGATGTCTTCGGGAGAGTTGCCTTTCCTTTATTCCTCACGCCCTCTCGCATCCTTCTCAAAACCCTTTGGATCATATGGTCAGAGGTCCTTCATCATCACTGCATCATGTTCTCACTGGCTCTCTCCCAAGCTTCATAATGTTCTCACTGGCTCTCTCCCAAGCTTCATAATGTTCTCACTGGCTCTCTCCCAAGCTTCATCACCACTGCATCATGTTCTCACTGGCTCTCTCCCAAGCTTCATCATGTTCTCACTGGCTCTCTCCCAAGCTTCATCATGTTCTCACTGGCTCTCTCCCAAGCTTCATCGCCACTGCATCATGTTCTCACTGGCTCTCTCCCAAGCTTCATCATGTTCTCACTGGCTCTCTCCCCGAGGCCCTGAATTAGAAACCTGGCCTGACTGAGATGGGATACCTTTAGCTTTTACCTTTAGCTTTTCTGCAGATATGCCAGTTGACTGACTTTATCTTGGAAAATAAACATCTTCGATAAGAGCTTTAGACGTTGGAGTTTGTAGTGTAGTGTGGCTTGGAACTGTCATCCCTTTACTCGTAGAAATACCCAGCATCTGATCTCACAAGAGGCGGAGACTGAAAACCTATTTTATTTTTCTCCTACGTTCTCTTCCTCATACTCATGAGGATCATAGCTTGCCTTGAGGCCAGAAGCTGGACTTCCTTGAACGTCTCGAATTCCACAGTAGAATGTTTAGAATGCCTCTCTGTTAATGCTGAGGAGCACATCAACCAATCAGAAACACCACCAGAAGCTCTCCTTCAGGGTCCCCTTTATAATAGTACACTGCACAGGTTCACATGAAGGTTGCACTTACCAACCAATTAGTCATATCTGTATACCTTTCACAGCTCCAATTCAAATGAGGTATGGATGAACGTCCGGCCCTGACCTGTTTCTGTTCACAAAGCATAACGACGTGAGACCAATCCAATGATCAAAGGGTCGGACGTTCATTCAAAATCAATTTGCTGCTGACCCTGAGTTAAGTCCATTGCACACTTCCTTTTGTTGTTAGAATGTCGACAAACCCTGCGTTAAATCAAATGGAATCGGAGTAGTTTAAATGCATGTTTCCTTCTCAAGGCAAGACAGAAATCTGATTGAAAAGGGCCTGGGGGAGTCATTGTTTTTCTGCATGATGTTTCCTCGTCCATCGTGTGATGATTAATTAATTTGAAATCCCCTTTTGATTATCATTTTGAAGTGTTGTAAATACTGTATGATTATTATATACTATATGAAGTCTAGACTGCAGACAGACAGATGGAGAGAGAGAGATGCTCTGAATCTAGAATGCAGACAGACAGATGGAGAGAGAGAGATGCTCTGAATCTAGAATGCAGACAGACAGTTGGAGAGAGAGATGCTCTGAATCTAGAATGCAGACAGACAGATGGAGAGAGAGAGATGCTCTGAATCTAGAATGCAGACAGACAGATAGAGAGAGATGCTCTGAATCTAGAATGCAGACAGACAGATGGAGAGAGAGAGATGCTCTGAATCTAGAATGCAGACAGACAGTTGGAGAGAGAGAGAGATGCTCTGAGTCTAGAATGCAGACAGACAGATGGAGCGAGAGAGAGATGCTCTGAATCTAGAATGCAGACAGACAGATAGAGAGAGAGATGCTCTGAATCTAGAATGCAGACAGACCGATGGAGAGAGATGCTCTGAATCTAGAATGCAGACAGACAGTTGGAGAGGGAGAGATGCTCTGAATCTAGAATGCAGACAGACAGATGGAGAAAGAGAGATTTGCTCTGAGTCTAGAATGCAGACAGACGGAGAGAGATGCTCTGAGTCTAGAATGCAGACAGACAGATGGAGAAAGAGAGATTTGCTCTGAGTCTAGAATGCAGACAGACGGAGAGATATGCTCTGAGTCTAGAATGCAGACAGACAGATGGAGAAAGAGAGATATGCTCTGAGTCTAGAAAGCAGACAGACAGATGGAGAGAGAGATATGCTCTGAGTCTAGAAAGCAGACAGACAGATTGGGATTAAAGGAATACTGTTGATAAACAGTGATATTCTCTGGTTGAACATGTATTTATTTTGTTGAGACTGGAGTACAGACAATGGGATAAGGGCCACACACATCCCTACAGAACATGTGGATAAGGGCCACACACATCCCTACAGAACATGTGGATAAGGGCCACACACATCCCTACAGAACATGTGGATAAGGGCCACACACATCCCTACAGAACATGTGGATAAGGGCCACACACATCCCTACAGAACATGTGGATAAGGGCCACACACATCCCTACAGAACACGTGGATAAGGGCCACACACATCCCTACAGAACATGTGGATAAGGGCCACACACATCCCTACAGAACACGTGGATAAGGGCCACACACATCCCTACAGAACATGTGGATAAGGGCCACACACATCCCTACAGAACATGTGGATAAGGGCCACACACATCCCTACAGAACATGTGGATAAGGGCCACACACATCCCTACAGAACATGTGGATAAGGGCCACACACATCCCTACAGAACACGTGGATAAGGGCCACACACATCCCTACAGAACACGTGGATAAGGGCCACACACATCCCTACAGAACATGTGGATAAGGGCCACACACATCCCTACAGAACATGTGGATAAGGGCCATACACATCCCTACAGAACACGTGGATAAGGGCCACACACATCCCTACAGAACATGTGGATAAGGGCCACACACATCCCTACAGAACACGTGGATAAGGGCCACACACATCCCTACAGAACATGTGGATAAGGGCCACACACATCCCTACAGAACACGTGGATAAGGGCCACACACATCCCTACAGAACATGTGGATAAGGGCCACACACATCCCTACAGAACACGTGGATAAGGGCCACACACATCCCTACAGAACACGTGGATAAGGGCCACACACATCCCTACAGAACACGTGGATAAGGGCCACACACATCCCTACAGAACACGTGGATAAGGGCCACACACATCCCTACAGAACATGTGGATAAGGGCCACACACATCCCTACAGAACATGTGGATAAGGGCCACACACATCCCTACAGAACATGTGGATAAGGGCCACACACATCCCTACAGAACATGTGGATAAGGGCCACACACATCCCTACAGAACATGTGGATAAGGGCCTCACACATCCCTACAGAACATGTGGATAAGGGCCTCACACATCCCTACAGAACATGTGGATAAGGGCCACACACATCCCTACAGAACATGTGGATAAGGGCCACACACATCCCTACAGAACATGTGGATAAGGGCCACACACATCCCTACAGAACATGTGGATAAGGGCCACACACATCCCTACAGAACATGTGGATAAGGGCCACACACATCCCTACAGAACACGTGGATAAGGGCCACACACATCCCTACAGAACATGTGGATAAGGGCCACACACATCCCTACAGAACACGTGGATAAGGGCCACACACATCCCTACAGAACATGTGGATAAGGGCCACACACATCCCTACAGAACACGTGGATAAGGGCCACACACATCCCTACAGAACACGTGGATAAGGGCCACACACATCCCTACAGAACATGTGGATAAGGGCCACACACATCCCTACAGAACATGTGGATAAGGGCCACACACATCCCTACAGAACATGTGGATAAGGGCCACACACATCCCTACAGAACATGTGGATAAGGGCCACACACATCCCTACAGAACATGTGGATAAGGGCCACACACATCCCTACAGAACATGTGGATAAGGGCCACACACATCCCTACAGAACATGTGGATAAGGGCCACACACATCCCTACAGAACATGTGGATAAGGGCCACACACATCCCTACAGAACATGTGGATAAGGGCCACACACATCCCTACAGAACATGTGGATAAGGGCCACACACATCCCTACAGAACATGTGGATGTTCCTCTGTGTCGTTCCACACTGCCCAGCGGCAGAACAGCTCTGTTCCTCTGTGTCGTTCCACACTGCCCAGCGGCAGAACAGCTCTGTTCCTCTGTGTCGTTCCACACTGCCCAGCAGCAGAACAGCTCTGTTCCTCTGTGTCGTTCCACACTGTCCAGCAGCAGAACACCTCTGTTCCTCTGTGTCGTTCCACACTGCCCCGCAGCAGAACACCTCTGTTCCTCTGTGTCGTTCCACACTGCCCCGCAGCAGAACAGCTCTGTTCCTCTGTGTCGTTCCGCACTGCCCAGCGGCAGAACAGCTCTGTTCCTCTGTGTCGTTCCACACTGTCCAGCAGCAGAACAGCTCTGTTCCTCTGTGTCGTTCCACACTGCCCAGCAGCAGAACACCTCTGTGCAACAGACGCAAATCAAACATCAGGTTTGCGTTCCTTTGGGTCCTTGAAAATGGCTATATAAAACCCCTGTATTATTATTCGGTACTAACTACAGTTCTGTTATCATAACGGTCAGTGGACTTGTGTGTGTGTGGTCTTGAGGAAGCTGTGTTTGTGTCAGTCAAGCCACTGAGTGCAGCCTTGGCTACTCTTAGCTTCAGACCTTGGGCACAACAAATCAATAAGAAAACAACTTCCAACAACTACTACCTGCTGACTTCATAACTCTCGCTGGATTTGGATGTGGTCGGTCGTGAGGAGTCTGGTTTTGTTTGTCTGACCAGCGCAGCTTTGGCCACTCTCTCTGTTTTAAACAAATAAATAACTCCTAAACTACACACTTCATAAGTCTAACTGGACATGTATGTAATCGTGAGGAGGGAGGCTGTTTGCCTTGGCTCCTGACTCAGCTGTAGACCTGTAATGTTGCCAGAATCAGACAGATAAGGAAATGCCACTTCCTGTAGTTGGTGTGGTTCCTTCCCCCACATGGGACCTCTACAGCTGCACTTCCAGTTCTAGAGCCCTGGCAGGGACAAGACAACGGCTCTGTTTCCCTGTCTGCCTCCCAAATGGCATCCTGTTCCCTACATACTGCCCTACCTTTGACCAAATCCTTATGGGCCCTGGTCAAAAGTAGTGCACTATATAGTGAATATGGTGTCATTTGGTACTCAACCCTTTACTAACACACCTATCCTACCCATTCCTGGTCCTGTCCTACTCATGAAATCAAATCAAATGTTATTTGCCACATGCGCCGAGTACAACCTTACAGTGAAATGCTGACTTACAAGACCTTAACCAACAATGCAGTTTGAAGAAAATAAGTGTTGAGTAAAAGATAATTAAAGAGCAGCAGTATAATAAAATAACAGTAGGGAGGCTATATACAGGGGGTACTGGTACAGAGTCAATGTGCGGGGGCACCGGTTAATTGAGCAGTTGCCATACCAGGCGGTGATGCAACCAGTCAGGATGCTCTCAATGGTGCAGCTGTATAACATTTTGAGGATCTGAGGACCCATACCAAATCTTTTCAGTCTCCTGAGGAGGAATAGGCTTTGTCGTGCCCTCTTCACGACTGTCTTGGTGTGTTTGGACCATGATAGTTTGTTTGTGATGTGGACACCAAGGAACTTGAAGCTCTCAACCTGTTCCACTACAGCCCCGTCGACGAGAATCGGTCCTCTTCTTTTTGCTGTCGTCCACAATCAACTCCTTTGTCTTGATCACTTTGAGGGAGAGGTTGTTATCCTGGGACCACAAGGCCAGGTCTCTGACCTCCTCCCTATAGGCTGTCTCATTGTTGTCAGTGATCAGGCCTACCACTGTTGTGTCGTCTGCAAACTTAATTATGGTGTTGGAGTCATGCCTGGCCATGCAGTCATGGGTGAACAGGGAGTACAGGAGGAAACTGAGCACGCACCCCTGAGGGGCCCCCGTGTTGAGGATCAGTGTGGCAGATGTGTTGTTACCTACCCTTACCACCTGGGGGCGTCCCATCAGGAAGTCCAGGATCCAGTTGCAGAGGGAGGTGTTTAGTCCCATGGTCCTTAGCTTAGTGATGAGCTTTGAGGGCACTATGGTGTTGAACGCTGAGCTGTAGTCAATTAATAGCATTCTCACGTAGGTGTTCCTCTTGTCCAGGTGGGAAAGGGCAGTGTGGAGTGCAATAGAGATTGCATCATCTGTGGATCTGTTGAGGCAGTATGCAAATTGGAGTGGGTCTAGGGTTTCTGGGATAATGGTGATGATGTGAGCTCTGACCAGCCTTTCAAAGCACTTCATGGCTACAGACGTGAGTGATACGGGTCGGTAGTCATTTAGGCAGGTTATCTTTAGTGTTCTTGGGCACAGGGACTATGGTGGTCTGCTTGAAACATTGGTATTACAGACTCAGTCAGGGACATGTTGAAAATGCCAGTTGGTCAGCGCATGCTCGGAGTACACATCCTGGTAATCCGTCTGGCCTTGTGAATGTTGGCCTGCTTAAAAGTCTTACTCACATCGGCTAGGGAGAGCGTGATCACATAGTCATCCGGAACAGCTGATGCTCTCATGCATGCTTCAGTGTTGCTTGCCTTGAAGCGAGCATAGAAGTGATTTAGCTCGACTGGTATGCTCGTGTCACTTGTTTACAAATATACACAGACCGCCACCCCTTGTCTTACCGGAGTCAGCCGTTCTATCCTGCCGATGTAGTGTATATCCCGCCAGCTGTATGTTATCCATGTCGTCGTTCAGCCACGACTCGGTGAAACATGAGATATTCCGTTTTTTAATGTCCCGTTGGTAGGATATTCTTGATATTAGGTTGTCCATTTTGTTTTCCAATGATTGTACGTTGGCTAATAGGATTGATGGAAGAGGCAGATTACTCGCTTGCCGTCGGATCCTTACAAGGCACCCCGACCTACGTCCACGATATCTCCGTCTCTTTCTCATACGAATGACAGGGATTTGGGCCTTGTCGGGTGTCTGTAGAATATCCTTTGTGTCTGACTCGTTGAAGAAAAAATCTTCGTCCAATACGAGTAATCGCTGTCCTGATATCCAGAAGCTCTTTTTGGTTATAAGAGACGATGGCAGAAACGTTATGTACAAAATAAATTACAAATAACGCGGAAAAACACACATAATAGTACAATTGGTTAGAGGGCTGTAAAACGGCAGCCATCTGCTCCGGCGCCATCTTGCCTGGTCCTGTCCCACCCAGGCCTGGTCCTCTCCCACCCAGGCCCGGTCCTGTCCCACCCAGGCCTGGTCCTCTCCCACCCAGGCCCGGTCCTGTCCCACCCAGGCCTGGTCCTCTCCCACCCAGGCCCGGTCCTGTCCCACCCAGGCCTGGTCCTCTCCCACCCAGGCCCGGTCCTGTCCCACCCAGGCCTGGTCCTCTCCCACCCAGGCCCGGTCCTGTCCCACCCAGGCCTGGTCCTTATCTGAAGTGTGGTTGGCTATGATTTAGAATGAAGCAGGAATCAGACATGATGACCTTGTTGGATTGTCTCATAGAATGGCCGACCTATTGGACAGCAATGTCTAGTCAGGACCTTTCGTAACGATAACTTTAATAAATATACCTTTTTTATTAATGCTTAAATGTTTACACATAATGAAATACTTATTTATTAATAGTTTGTAAATCCTTTTTAATGCTTGTTTGTGAAAGTTATTATAAACTATGTAGTTGACAGGACTTTTTCCACCGTGGCACACGAGTAGGCTACACACTAAACAGTAAATGTGTCTCCCGACCCCGCTCTGACCCGCTCTGTCCCACTCTGACCCGCTCTGCCCCGCTCTGCCCCGCTCTGCCCCGCTCTGTCCCGCTCTGACCCGCTCTGTCCCGCTCTGTCCCGCTCTGCCCCGCTCTGTCCCGCTCTGTCCCACTCTGCCCAGCTCTGTCCCACTTTACCCGCTCTGACCCGCTCTGTCCCGCTCTGACCCGCTCTTTCCCGCTCTGTCCCACTCTGTCCCACTCTGCCCAGCTCTGTCCCACTTTACCCGCTCTGACCCGCTCTGACCCGCTCTGTCCCGCTCTGACCCGCTCTTTCCCGCTCTGTCCCACTCTGCCCCGCTCTGTCCCGCTCTGTCCCACTCTGTCCAGCTCTGCCCCGCTCTGACCCGCTCTGCCCAGCTCTGCCCAGCCTAGCAACAGTTTTTGACCGAATCTCCCACCCTATACTCAACAAAACCATCACATAGCCTACATACCCACCCACACCCACAACTCTGCTTTCTCTTAAGCTAACAAATATGGTTTCAATTAAACCACTTGGCTCAATCACACAGACTGCTGCATGTAGTGTTTCAATTAAACCACTGGGCTCAATCACACAGACTGCTGCATGTAGTGTTTCAATTAAACCACTGGGCTCAATCACACAGACTGCTGCATGTAGTGTTTCAATTAAACCACTGGGCTCAATCACACAGACTGCTGCATGTAGTGTTTCAATTAAACCACTGGGCTCAATCACACAGACTGCTCCATGTAGTGTTTCTTCCCTAGTTTGACATTCTATACCTTGCACTGTCTCTCTTCAGAAACACAGCTGTTTGGTGTGAATGGATATTATAGGACCACTCACAAATGGCAACATATTCCCTATATAGTGCACTACTTTTGACCAAGGCCCCATAGTGCTCTGGTCCAAAGTAGTGCACTAAATGAGGAATAGGGGTGCCATTTGGGACGGACTCAAGAGAAAGAAAAACAGGAGACAGTGAACCAAGGTCAGTCAATAGTTAAATGAGTCATTGTTTAATCAGCCTGCCAGTTTGTATGGCAGCAGGGTCGTTGTTGGGTAATTCATTCAGGAACTGTCTCTGGAAAGCAACACAGTCACAGCGTTATGGGGAGAACGTCGCCATTGGTGGATGTTAGTCACTTTTAGGCTCCTGGGTCCCAAATAGTGTGTGTGTGTGTGTGTGTGTGTGTGTGTGTGTGTGTGTGTGTGTGTGTGTGTGTGTGTGTGTGTGTGTGTGTGTGTGTGTGTGTGTGTGTGTGTGTGTGTGTGTGTGTGTGTGTGTGTGTGTGTGTGTGTGTGTGTGTGTGTGTGTGTGTGAGTGAGAGAGAGAGGGGCGCTCTTGTATGCAGGATGACGTCACGGAGGAGAGAAACTTCATCCAGCTGAACTGGAAACAAAATACTTTTATTAGAGAGGGGGGAAACTGCAGGGAGGGATGCTGAGAGCAGTGGGCGAATAAAATAAATAATGTACAGTTTTCCAGTGAAGGAGGATAAAACATTTGTAATCAGTCTCAGCTCGGTCTGTGTTAAAGCCAGAAGGTGATTCTGATCTGCTGCTTGGCTTCTGCATAAAGAGAAGTGTGCACCCCCAAATGGCACCCTGTTCCCAATATAGTGCACTACTTTTAAACAAGGAATAGGGTGCCATATGGGACATAGCCTACTCTAAGGGCACTAGCAGAAATTGTCTGCTTGTGGTTGAGGTGGACGGTGAGAATAAAACTCTGGGTATCGTCACAGAGCAGAGATATCTGTATTTATTTACTGAACCACACATCCTTCCTCTGGTCGGGTGGGACATTGGCCTACCGGTATGTCATTCTGTTTATATACCAGGAAACATCGTCATCGCCCTTGTGTCCTATTCTTTCTCATTTACATTTAGGGTTATTTAGCAGACACTTATCCATAGAGACGTACAGTTAGTGCATTCAACTAAGGTAAAATAAACAACCACATATCATAGAATACATATCACAGTCATAGAATACATATCACAGTCATAGAATACATATCACAGTCATAGAATACATATCACAGTCATAGAATACATATCACAGCCATAGAATACATATCACAGTCATAGAATACATATCACAGTCATAGAATACATATCACAGCCATAGAATACATATCACAGCCATAGAATACATATCACAGTCATAGAATACATATCAGTCATAGAATACATATCACAGCCATAGAATACATATCACAGTCATAGAATACATATCACAGTCATAGAATACATATCACAGCCATAGAATACATATCACAGCCATAGAATACATATCACAGTCATAGAATACATATCACAGCCATAGAATACATATCACAGCCATAGAATATATATCACAGTCATAGAATACATATAATAATAATAATAATAATAATAATATCACAGTCATAGAATACATATCACAGCCATAGAATATATATCAGTCATAGAATACATATCACAGTCATAGAATACATATCACAGCCATAGAATATATATCAGTCATAGAATACATATCACAGCCATAGAATACATATCACAGTCTTAGAATACATATCGCAGCCATAGAATATATATCAGTCATATAATATGTATAGAATACATATCACTCATAGAATACATATCGCAGTCTTAGAATACATATAGAATACATATCGCAGTCTTAGAATACATATCGCAGTCTTAGAATACATATCGCAGTCTTAGAATATATATCAGTCATATAATATATATCACATATCAGTCATAGAATACAGGTATATCATAGTCATAAGTCCTAGGTTTTTCGATGTTCACCTTCACACTAAGTTCTTTGGTACCATTCTATCAATCTGATTTAGCTCATGTAGAGAGAGTAGACTGTTCCATTAGGCTGAAGCAGAGAGATTCTTTCAGTCTCCCACCTGTGGCCTGGACCGGTCTGCCTGACATTTTCTAACGTTATGAAACTATGTTGTCAGTGAGTGAGTGAGTGATATTCTTTCAGTCTCCCACCTGTGGCCTGGACCGGTCTGCCTGACATTTTCTAACGTTATGAATACTATGTTGTCAGTGAGTGAGTGAGGGCCTCATGCTGCCTCTGTATTGTTTCATACACACACACACACACACACTACACAATGCAGAACACCTTCCTCTTTCTGGTCAGTCGCTACTGTTTAGAAGAGGCCTGGTTACCAGCATGAAAGCTACTTATAGCCCCTCTGTTGTCTTTTTAGACTACTGACTGATCACCTGACCTCTACCTTTCTGTCCCTGAACCTGCTGATAGTTTAGTACTTGGAGGTGGAAGCTTCTTCTATTGTCCCTGTTTGCTTCTTCAGAGGCACAACTTGACCAGACTATCCAGGTACATATTTTGTATTTGAAAGAATGAGATTACTGTTGTTTGCCAAGATTTGTTATTACATTATTACGACACAAGAGCCTCATCCGACCATCTGATAGTCATTAGATCGTTGTTGTATCTGTCGTCTAAACTTCACCCATCACAACCCACTTCTCTCTGTAGAGGGGGACGGACAATGTCACGATTCTCTTTTGAAAAGTGAATGATGAGGAAAGAGAATGGGGCTTTGCTTTGTTGCATCATTACTTTAACAATCTACTGTATCTGTTGATGGCCTGCTGTGTGGGCCAGATGCTTTATTTAATCAGAGCTAAAGTGATCCACTCCGTGCGCTATTTCCTCCAATGGCTGAGGCTCAAATGACACCCTATTCCCTGATCAAAAGTGCACTACTTTTAAACCGTGGCCCATTTTTTTAAGTAGGGAATAGGGTGCGATTTGGGACGTCAACCATTGGCTCCCCACCGAGTGTCAGTCTAATTTAAAGAGAGGAGAAGGTTAAGTGGCCATGGCAGTAGGGGGACAGTCTACCCTGTAGGGAGTGGCTCTGTCTCACTCATCATGGACTAACGGCTTTGGAACATGACGCTCTGTCCCTGCCTAACTGCCTGACAACTGCTTAATGTCTTCGATTGGTCCTTTACTCTTGAGTAAAGCCATGTTCTAGTAGGGATGGATGGAGAGAGGGAGTCTTCAGAGAGCTTAGATGAGGTGTTGGGACAAATCTTCAGTTTTAACTATGACATGAAAAACGTTTTAGGCTGTTGTGGGAAATACTTGACACAACGTATTGGTTGTGAGTTTTTCCGCACACGTGACTGTGTGCGGTCGTCAGTGGCACCTTGTGAAATGTGGACATGTATCATTTCTGACACACATTGATACTTGGCCAGGCCTCTAGCTCCCCTCTCTATGGGTTGACCATAGGAGTGGGCGATATACCGGTTTGATAGTAAAAACCGGTATTGTGCCGCGCCATGATATGGATTTAGCAATATCATGGATACCGCGATTTATTCAGAATTCATAAATTCGAATTTTGCATCAATATTTTTTTGTTCCAAATTTCAACTGAGTGATAGTACTAAGTAGCTACATCTTTTTTTTTTTTTTTTTATCCAACCTTTCTTGGTTCTTACGAATAAAAGAATGTATGTTAATATGTTGACCTATTTTTATGAGCGCACGTCGCATGCACTTGTTGCACGCATGTAGTGCTAGCAACAAAATAGTGTGCAGGCAGCTGCAGTTAGGAGGCAGGTTAACTATTGGGGGAAAACTTTACAATCCAGGATGAGCGAAAACACAGAAATTGATGTTGCTCAAGAGCAGGAGGATAAATTGGTTAAGAAGAAAGGGGGCACCTCTGTTGTTTGGAACTGGTTTGGCTTTAAAATCTCCGACCCCGACCAAAACACTACCCTATGCAAGTTGTGTCGTCGTGTTGTCTTAGCAAAAGGTGGAAACACGACCAACCTGTTCAATCACTTAAAAAACATACATGTCCGTGAGTATGAACAATGCACCAGAATGCGTGAGACAGTAAGCCCAGGAGCTCGCCCGAAGACAAGCCAGACTCGCACTCAACAATCAATTATATCATCATTTGCTGCCGGTACTTGCTATGAGAAGACGAGCAAAAAATGGATAGACATCACAGCTGCGATTACAAATCACATAGCGAAGGACATGGTACCGATTCAAACTGTGGAGAAAGAGGGGTTCAGAAAGTTGATTCAAACTCTGGACCCAAGATATGAGATCCCGAGCCGCAAATATTTTAGCCAAAAATGCCTGCCACAGCTTTACACAGAATGCTGGGACAGAGTTTACAGTGAGATAAATAACATTCCATTCTTCTCCACTACTGCCGATCTATGGTCAAGTCGTACCACAGAACCTTATATAAGCCTCACAATCCATTACATAGACGGTGACTGGAAACTGAAAAGTAAGTGCCTACAGACGTCTTATTTCCCAGACGACCACACCGGGGAAATAATTGCAGGTGGGCTGAGGGACATACTGTCGTCCTGGGGATTAAAAGAGTCGCGTCAAGTTTGTATGACGACCGACAGCGGATCGAACATGATCAAGGCATTGCAGCTGAACAAGTGGGCAAACCTTGGATGTTTCGGACACAGGCTGCACAATGCTATTGGTAAGTTTCAGGACTGTAGCCTAGGCCTACCCTGTATGATGCTTATTATTAAGAAAAAATACAGCTCACATCAGCCATGTACCGTAGGCTAAATCTAAGCACATCAGATTTGTAAAATGTGTAACAGTTGAATGTAAATGCCGTAAATCCTCAAACAAAGATTAAAAGTTATATTGTATTGTGATTTCTATATAAAAATGCATTATTATTAATTATTATTGTATTGTGATTCGATTATTTTTCACCCTATTATTTTGATTTCTTATTCCCAATTTCCAGAGAGGAGTGTCCAAAACGCTCCCGGGCCACAGGGGTGTGCGATTTCCCGGGCCACAGGGGTTTGCAAAAAGGTGGTTAGCACGTTCTCATACAGCTGGAAAAAGCAGAAGGCCCTGATGACAGCACAGAATGAACTAAGCCTGCCCCTGCACAAGCTCATCACAGAATCTCCGACAAGGTGGGGATCTCGTCTGAAAATGATGGAAAGAGTCCTGGAGCAGGAAAAGGCCATTACACAGGTCCTGGCAGGGGACAAAAAGACACGGCACCTTGTACCTACCTGGCAAGACATCCAGGTCTTGGAATCAGTCACAGCAGCACTGAAGCCACTCCAGGACTTTACAGATGCCCTGTCAGGAGAAGCGTATGTGAGCGTGTCCTATTTGAAGCCTGTCATCAATCTGTTAAATGCAGAGGTTCTAAATCTGAGCAAGGACGATACAGAACTGACCAAAGAGATCAAGATCAAGGTTCTTGATTACTTGAATAACAAGTACACTGACCCTGCAACAGATGAGCTGCTCTCCATGGCTACCTTTCTAGATCCAAGGTTCAAGACCAGGTACATGTCCGCTGAGAAACTGGAGGACATTAAGGTATTTATTCATTTGTTCTTGTTTTATTGCTTCAAATGTAAAGCACTTTGGGCTGCATTTTATGTATGAAAGGTGCTATACAAATAAAGTTTAATTATTTTCATTTTTTAAGGTGAGAGCTGCCTCAGAGACCGAAGCCCTCCTGGTGGAGAACACAGCCCTGGGAAAATCGTCTCTTGCAGAGGATCACACTGACAGGGAGAAAGAAGCTTCCACTGCTCATCAATCAGGCAAGAAGCCCAAGAAGAGCCTTGGGAGCTTCTTTAAGCAGACCAGCAGTGCACCTGCCTCATGTTCAGAGAGGCAGATCATTGAGCAAGAGCTGAATAGCTACATTCTGGCAACGGCAGCAGACAGCGAGTCTGATCCTTTGGAGTGGTGGCGATTTCACGGATCTAATTTTCCACGTGTGAGTTGTCTGGCAAAGAAATACTTATGCATCCCTGCCACAAGTGCCCCCTCTGAGAGGGCATTCAGCACTGGGGGCAATGTGGTGACATGTCACAGGGCAGCACTAAAGCCAGAAACAGTCAACATGCTGGTATTCCTGGCACGGAACTTGTGAAGAAAGTTCTAGTGAAGATTTGTTGATATTGTTGATAATTGATGGTTGAGGCTTGAAAGGTTTAGTTTCAAACGGTTAGTTTTTTACATATCTACGGACCGTAGCCAAAACAAACACACGTATTTGAATTTGTAATTACCTTATTTTCTTTATCTCCTGTTATTTTTTATTTAATTTTACTTAATATCTAATTTATATATATATATATATATATAGGCCTACCTACCTCATGTTTACGGAATGCATGTTTGCACAATACAAATAAAAACTTTTCAGGTCCATACGGTCCAATGCCTCACTCTTTCTGGTTATATAAGGTTCAAATACATATTTTTCCTTAACTAATATAATTTAACCAAGAAGGGATATTAAAATGTGATTCATATTTTTTTACGTCATATATCGTGATATCATATCGATATCGTCTGGACAGTGGAAAATATCGTGATATGAATTTTAGCTCATATCGCCCACCCCTAGTTGACCATCAGGCCAAGCCTCTGTCTATTGTCTAAGACTGGGAGGCCTGCTGGGCTGGATACACTGACAGGACAGATGGCCAGTGGATAATGCACAGGCCATGTCAACCCTGACACAATGGGTCATTTAGAATCTATTTTACATTTAGATTTAAAGGCTGCATGGTATGGGCCCAAAAAAATCAAATTGCGATTTTTCTTACCAAATATTTGCGATTTAATGTGCTGTCTAGATCAAAACACTTGGATTGAACTGGAAATATAATGACTTCTATTAAGATGCAAAGTGGACAGCGGCATCATTCTTGTTTTAGAACAGTTAACCAAACCAACTGGAAGGATGTTGAAATTACAGATTGTCCAGCCCTATAATAAAGGCCCAATCTGAAATTTAAACAGGCTGACCCTTTTCTAGTTGCTTTGGTTAACTGAGGGATGGGGCTGATGAAATGTAACCAAACCACTCTCATATTATTCATCAACAGTCATTTTTGCCTATTGTTTTATGAAACTGGAAAGATGTGAACGTCAGACCCCCGTAAAATCCCTTCCAACAACAATCAGGTGACTAGATGATGAATGCCACATCTCAGGGGGAATTTGGATGATGTGCCCGCTAATATACAAATGGATTTCATCTTTCATTCATTGGTCACCTTTATGACCCTGTGTTGGACCTGGTAGGTGAGGTGGCTGTCATGGCGGGTCTGTGACCGGCCGGGCCGGGCCTGGCGTTGGGGTGCAGTGTGCAGAGAGAGAGATGGCCATTCAGTTCTGCTGGCTGTTGATGAAATGGTCTTTTTGTGTGCGTGTGTGCCACAGATAAATACTTGATGAAGTCAGAGCAGCGCAGAGACAACTGGGAAGGGGGGGAGATTTACATTTCTGGGACTGCCAGCTCTGTTGTGTTATGATCTTTCAAAATGAATGTCATCTCTCAGATGGAGATCTGTCAAGACACGTCTAGCTCTTTTTTTCCCCCACTAGATTTGTCTCACCTGATTTTGTATTTGTAATCAATATTCCAATTTTCTAGCTCCCCCCAAAAGAGAGTATGCAGTGTTTGTCACACAATAAATAGCAATACAATGCCTGAAATGATATTTTACCCAAAATGTTACGCTAATTTCAAGTTAGCCCACCCTAGACTCTTGAAATATGCATGATGATCAAGAAACCAAATTTGATGTAATCTTTGAAAACACCATCCCAGAGATGTTGTGTACCATTATAGCCTGACAGAGATGTTGTGTACCATTATAGCCTGACAGAGATGTTGTGTACCATTATAGCCTGACAGAGATGTTGTGTACCATTATAACCTGACAGAGATGTTGTGTACCATTATAGCCTGACAGAGATGTTGTGTACCATATAGCCTGACAGAGATGTTGTGGACCATATAGCCTGACAGAGATGTTGTGGACCATTATAGCCTGACAGAGATGTTGTGGACCATATAGCCTGACAGAGATGTGTCATAACCTGTAGTGTGATATTGGAAGCTAGGTCATAACCTGGGCAGTCTGCGATTGATACATACATTTCTGAGGGGGGTTAATTGATTATTTAAAAGTCCAAGTTAACATTTTTTAATTTAAATTGGTGGTGTACCAGCTAAATAACAAAAGCCTTCAAATGCCGCCTCCAGCTAGCCTGTGAAAGCCTTCCAATGCCTCCTTCACCTTGTTTTTGTAAGAGGTGTTGACAAGCTGACTGTACCGAGCTGTCTGTTTAAACTTCTATCTCACACAGCTTGGAAACCCATGCATACCCCACAAGACATGCCACCAGAGGTCTCTTCACAGCCTCCAAGTCCAGAACAGACTATGGGAGGTGCACAGTACTACATAGAGCCATGACTACATGGAACTCTATTCCACATCAGGTAACTGATGCAAGCAGTAGAATCAGATTTAAAAAACAGGTAAAAATACACCACCTGGAATAAAGGGGACTGTGAAGAGACACACACAAGGGTATAGACACATGCATACGCACACATTGTAATATTGTTGTATGGTGGTATTAAACAGTTTGTATTGTAGATATGTAGTGGTGTAATAATGTCATATGATGTACTGTTTTATATTTTGTTTTATATGTAATGTAAGTTCATTAATATGTTTGGACCCCAGGAAGAGTAGCTGCTACCTTGGCAGCAGCTAATGGAGATCCATAATAAATACAAATACCTAGCCTGTGATATCCTTCAAAGGCCTCCTTCACCTAGCCTGTGGAAACCTTCCAATGCCTCCTTCACCTAGCCTGTGGAAACCTTCCAATGCCTCCTTCACCTATTCTGTGAAAACCTTCCAATGCCTCCTTCACCTAGCCTGTGAAATCCTTCAAAGGCCTCCTTCACCTAGCCTGTGAAATCCTTCAAAGGCCTCCTTCATCGAGCCTGTGGAAACCTTCCAATGCCTCCTTCACCTATTCTGTGAAAACCTTCCAATGCCTCCTTCACATAGCCTGTGAAAACCTTCCAAAGCAATAATGAAACCAGATTAATTGATTGCTGTGGCTAATTTACTACCAAGATTACTAATCAAATACCGAAATAGGGAATGATGCTCCTGCTCTCTTTTCACATAAGATGTCGTAAACAAAGTTGTTAGTGTTGATTACATATTGGAATGGTTTGTCTTTAACAAAATAAAGCATAAACCCCTTTTTTGATACAACAAGATGAGGATGAATATGCATCTTGTTGTTCTAAATCGTATATTATTGATGCATTCCTTCTGTGGGAAACAGTCCGTGACCCACCTCAAACAACATGCCTGCTGCCCAGTTGTGACTCAATAATACCAGTGTGGTTTCCACAGTGGGGATTCCACAGTTAGACTAGCCTGGAATCCAAGTGGGGATTCCACATTGGGGAATTCTCCCTCCGTTACCATGCTCCAGACTCCACCCTATGGAACTATTTTTCAACATGAATAAGGGGAATTCTCCCTCCGTTACCATACTCCTGACTCCACCCTATGGAACTATTTTTCAACATGAATAAGGGGAATTCTCCCTCCGTTACCATGCTCCAGACTCCACCCTATGGAACTATTTTTCAACATGAATAAGGGGAATTCTCCCTCCGTTACCATGCTCCAGACTCCACCCTATGGAACTATTTTTCAACATGAATAAGGGGAATTCTCCCTCCGTTACCATACTCCAGACTCCACCCTATGGAACTATTTTTCAACATGAATAAGGGGAATTCTCCCTCCGTTACCATACTCCAGACTCCACCCTATGGAACTATTTTTCAACATGAATAAGGGGAATTCTCCCTCCGTTACCATGCTCCAGACTCCACCCTATGGAACTATTTTCAACATGAATAAGGGGAATTCTCCCTCCTTTACCATGCTCCAGACTCCACCCTATGGAACTATTTTTCAACATGAATAAGGGGAATTCTCCCTCCGTTACCATGCTCCAGACTCCACCCTATGGAACTATTTTCAACATGAATAAGGGGAATTCTCCCTCCTTTACCATACTCCAGACTCCACCCTATGGAACTATTTTCAACATGAATAAGGGGAATTCTCCCTCTGTTACCATGCTCCTGACTCCACCCTATGGAACTATTTTTCAACATGAATAAGGGGAATTCTCCCTCCGTTACCATGCTCCAGACTCCACCCTATGGAACTATTTTTCAACATGAATAAGGGGAATTCTCCCTCTGTTACCATGCTCCAGACTCCACCCTATGGAACTATTTTCAACATGAATAAGGGGAATTCTCCCTCTGTTACCATGCTCCAGACTCCACCCTATGGAACTATTTTCAACATGAATAAGGGGAATTCTCCCTCTGTTACCATGCTCCTGACTCCACCCTATGGAACTATTTTTCAACATGAATAAGGGGAATTCTCCCTCTGTTACCATGCTCCAGACTCCACCCTATGGAACTATTTTTCAACATGAATAAGGGGAATTCTCCCTCTGTTACCATGCTCCAGATTCCACCCTATGGAACTATTTTTCTACATAAATAAGGGAAATTCTCCCTCTGTTACCATGCTCCAGACTCCACCCTATGGAACTATTTTTCAACATGAATAAGGGGAATTCTCCCTCCGTTACCATGCTCCTGACTCCACCCTATGGAACTATTTTTCAACATGAATAAGGGGAATTCTCCCTCTGTTACCATGCTCCTGACTCCACCCTATGGAACTATTTTTCAACATGAATAAGGGGAATTCTCCCTCTGTTACCATGCTCCATACTCCACCCTATGGAACTATTTTTCAACATGAATAAGGGGAATTCTCCCTCCTTTACCATGCTCCAGACTCCACCCTATGGAGGATGCCTCTCATTAGCCATGCGTTAGAGTTTCCAGAACCGTATGGGAGGATGCTACTATTCTCTCTAGTCTTGCTTGCCAGACTTCTGGCGCTCCACCCATGAGACATGCTATCTGTGGGAACACTAGCCCAGGCTACTCTCTCTCTCCAAGAGATTTAGGAAATATTGCTGTTCCTGTTCACTATGCAGCTATTCTCCTCTTAGTCATTATGTCTGTCTGAGGAAAGCCCCCCATATTAATGTCTGCTGCTCCTCTGTCTGGTCTCTGGAGACTGTTAACTAGCTAGCCTCCCAGTCCTGCGTTGGCGTTTATCAGAGGCACGGCAGGAAGCAGGCTGGCCTTACATCATAAACACGTGACCTTGTCTGTGTGTCTACGAGACGTCGTACTGATCCAAGATGCGCACGCACGCACGCCGCGTACACGTCTGAGGCAGACGAGACGCTTCACTTCCTGACTCTCGTCTCAATATCTCTCTGACTCTTGTCTCAATATCTCTCTGACTCTCGTCTCAATATCTTTCTGACTCTCGTCTCAATATCTCTCTGACTCTCGTCTCAATATCTCTCTGACTCTTGTCTCAATATCTCTCTGACTCTCGTCTCAATATCTCTCTGACTCTTGTCTCAATATCTCTCTGACTCTTGTCTCAATATCTCTCTGACTCTCGTCTCAATATCTCTGACTCTCGTCTCAATATCTCTCTGACTCTTGTCTCAATATCTCTCTGACTCTTGTCTCAATATCTCTCTG
This sequence comes from Coregonus lavaretus, assembly GCF_964263955.1. NCBI lineage: Eukaryota > Metazoa > Chordata > Actinopteri > Salmoniformes > Salmonidae > Coregonus > Coregonus lavaretus. The sequence continues at coordinate 163,791 of NW_028159754.1, read as the reverse complement.
ACTCTTGTCTCAATATCTCTCTGACTCTTGTCTCAATATCTCTCTGACTCTTGTCTCAATATCTCTCTGACGCTTGTCTCTATCTCTCTGACGCTTGTCTCAATATCTCTCTGACTCTTGTCTCAATATCTCTCTGACTCTTGTCTCTATCTCTCTGACTCTTGTCTCAATATCTCTCTGACTCTTGTCTCAATATCTCTCTGACTCTTGTCTCAATATCTCTCTGACTCCCTGTATCAGATCGATCTCTGACTCTTGTCTCAGTCTGAAGGTTGATCGCAGCCTTGAATTCAGTCTCTGAGGGTCTGACTTTGCCATTCTGCCAAAATCCATAGTATGAAGACTTGGCCCTTTTTAGTATGTTAATCCCACCCTGTTGTTGTGTCGGGTTGCATTTTACTTGGCTGATCTGGTACAGACCTTTATTGAACTTTCCTTTCTTGCAACAAGCGGATCTTAAATGGAGGTTAAAACTTGCTGAGTCGGAGTCAATGAACTAAACACTGCACATAGCTCAATATAATTCTCTTAGAACTCCTATGATGATGTTGTAGTACAGTCTGGTTAATTAACAGGATATACCTTGCTGTGGAATAGCCTGGCTAATTAACAGGATACACCTTGCTGTGGAATAGCCTGGCTAATTAACAGGATACATCTTGCTGTGGAATAGCCTGGCTAATTAACAGGATACACCTTGCTGTGGAATAGCCTGGCTAATTAACAGGATACACCTTGCTGTGGAATAGCCTGGCTAATTAACAGGATACACCTTGCTGTGGAATAGCCTGGCTAATTAACAGGATACATCTTGCTGTGGAATAGCCTGGCTAATTAACAGGATACATCTTGCTGTGGAATAGCCTGGCTAATTAACAGGATACATCTTGCTGTGGAATAGCCTGGCTAATTAACAGGATACACCTTGCTGTGGAATAGCCTTGCCAATCTGTATGGATTCAGCCAAATACTTCCATTTACTCCTAGGACGCATTCCAAATGGAACCCTATGCCCTGGCTTCAGTAGTGCACTATGTAGGGAATAGGGTGACATTTGTGAGGCATCCCTAGTAGTGTGTGTAGTGGTGTGGAAAGCTGTTCATTAATTAACCAGATAACTTCTGACCCGGAACTCTGACTACACATGACAGGAAACAGCAAAGTTAGGACTGGGAACTTCACATAGCATAGGAGTAGGCAAAGTTAGGATTGGGAACTTCACATAGCATAGGAGTAGGCAAAGTTAGGACTGGGAACTTCACATAGCATAGGAGTAGCAAAGTTAGAACTGGGAACTTCACATAGCATAGGAGTAGCAAAGTTAGGATTGGGAACTTCACATAGCATAGGAGTAGGCAAAGTTAGGATTGGGAACTTCACATAGCATAGGAGTAGCAAAGATAGGACTGGGAACTTCACATAGCATAGGAGTAGCAAAGTTAGGATTGGGAACTTCACATAGCATAGGAGTAGCAAAGATAGGACTGGGAACTTCACATAGCATAGGAGTAGCAAAGTTAGAACTGGGAACTTCACATAGCATAGGAGTAGCAAAGTTAGGATTGGGAACTTCACATAGCATAGGAGTAGGCAAAGTTAGGACTGGGAACTTTGTAGCATAAGATCAAAGATTCTATACACAGTAGCTTGATAGAGAACAAAAAAGAGGAGTGAAGTTATGGTTTTAATTTAGCATAACTTTAAGAGTCTAGTTAACTCCTCGCCATCCTGTCTGTCGTTTTCAGTTTTTTGATTGCAAAACTCAGCCAGGTGCATCAGTCAGTAAGTGAGTTGGAGAATTAGCTGCAGATTGACAGGGTTTTCTAAAAGTACTTCTACCCACCGCATCAGAGACTAAGGAGCAGCTCAGCCTCTCAGCAGGGACAAACCCCTCCATTACTGTTCTGGCACCGTCCCAACCACGTGCACAGAATCAACACCTGAGGTTGCGTCCCAAATGGAACGGTAGTGCACGAATATAGGGAATATGGTGCCATTTTAGGACGAATCCTGAGACGTTACCGTGTAATGGCAAAGACCGTGCTCTCTGAAGAACCAGGTTGTGTCTGTCTGCTATCTGCCATCTCTACCCTCTGTGCTTTAGGGAACAACAGGTTCAAATTAAGAAAATGACTCGGGCTTTGCATTTCAGAACACATACAGTAACTAAAGGAATGGGTTTTATTGGACACGGTGGGCTGCGTCCCAAATGGTAACCTCCCTATTACTGTCTGCACTACACTTGATCAGAGGCCGCCCCGTGGGCCCTAGGCAAAAGTAGTGTGCTATATATGGAATATAGGGTGCCATTTGGGTCCCGTGTGGCTCAGTTGGTAGAGCGTGGCGCTTGCAACGCCAGGGGTTGTGGGTTGGATTCCCACGGGGGGGGGGGGGACCAGTACGGGGGGAGTACAAAAATTTATCCGCTCACTAACTGTAAGTCGCTGTAGATGAGAGCGTCTGCTAAAATGTACAAATGTAGAATATATACCGTATACGGGGTCTTTGGAAAGAGCCACAAGATGGTGTTTTGGCTTGCTAATTTAGTATCTAGTTACCTATCTAGCTAAGTAGTTAGCTTCTTCCGAAATCAAGCGTAGCTTTTTAACAGCAGAGAATCCCCTCCTGGATCAAGATCCTTGCAGGCTAATGTTTGTTTTGTGCGTGCTGCAAACTGTGAGTAGCATTTTTCAGTTACTTTTATAGTTTAGGTCAGAAATTGTCCAAAATGTTCGCAATGCGCTCATTAGCATTTAGTTAGCATTCTCGATGGGATTTAACATGTTAGCATTGCTAACCTTCGGATTCCAGAGGCTGTGGGTTTAGAAAATAGCACCCCTTGTGTTCAGTGCCGGTATTCATGAATATCCTTGTAAGGCACAAGGTCGGTATGAAGGATGCCAATCTGGATACCGGCCTAGTCAGAACCCAGTAGTTGGGGACTTGGCACTTGAACTCCCTCTTCCTCCTCCTCCTCCTCTTTCTCCTCCTCCTCCTCTTTCTCCTCCTCCTCCTCTTTTTCTTTCTCCTCCTCCTCATTCTCCTCCTCCTCTTTCTCCTCCTCCTCATTCTCCTCCTCTTTCTCCTCCTTCTCCTCCTCTTTCTCCTCCTCTTTCTCCTCCTTCTCCTCCTCTTTCTCCTCTTTCTCCTTCTCCTCCTCTTTCTCCTCCTCCTCCTCTTTCTCCTCCTCCTCCTCATTCTCCTCCTCCTCTTTCTGCTCCTCCTCTTTCTCCTCCTCCTCTTTCTCCTTCTCCTCCTCTTTCTCCTCCTCATCCTCCTTCTCCTCCTCTTTCTCCTCCTTCTCCTTCTCCTCCTCATCCTCCTTCTCCTCCTCTTTCTCCTTCTCCTCCTCTTTCTCCTTCTCCTCCTCTTTCTCCTTCTCCTCCTCTTTCTCCTCCTCTTTCTCTTCCTCCTCCTCTTTCTCTTTCTCCTCCTCCTCTTTCTGCTCCTCCTCTTTCTCCTCCTCCTCATTCTCCTTCTCCTCATTCTCCTCCTTCTCCTCTTTCTCCTCATTCTCCTCCTTCTCCTCTTTCTCCTCCTTCTCCTTCTCTTTCTCCTCCTCTTTCTCCTCCTCTTTCTCCTCATCCTCCTTCTCCTCCTCTTTATCCTCCTTCTCCTCCTCTTTCTCCTCCTCCTCCTCTTTTTCCTTCTCCTCCTCCTCCTCCTCCTCTTTCTCCTCCTTCTCCTCCTCCTCCTCTTTCTCCTCCTTCTCCTCCTCTTTCTTCTCCTCCTCCTCTTTCTCCTCCTTCTCCTCTTTCTCCTCCTCCTCTCACCTTCTTACTTTTCTGTTGTCCTTCACTACATTAGTGTTCTGGAAGACATTTTGTTTTGTTGACCAGTTCACCTCTCTACTCTGTCATTAGCCTCTTGCACCTGCCTTGGCGCTACACTGTCAGTGCATTAATGGGCTGCTGGAGCTGATAGAGTTGAAGCCTATTTTGTCTTTCAGTTGATCAGATATTTTCTCTGGCTAGCCAGAGCCCTGCGGCGGTGCTTTGGAGAAGTGGAAAAGGACCTCCTATTGCTGAAGCCCAGTCACAGTGAGATATCTGGCAGGGAATTCTCTCACTCTCCCTCCCACCAGGTGTAAAACAATCATTATCATGTATCAGCGAGTGAGTTAGAGACGGTTAGAGCTGGTTTATTTAAGGGAGTTTGGTCTGTGTGTGTTGGTGAGAAAGCTTTGTGCTGTGATAGTTAGAGCTGGGTTTATTTAAGGGAGTTTGGTCTGTGTGTGTTCATGAGAAAGCTTTGTGCTGTGATAGTTAGAGCTGGGTTTATTTTAGGGAGTTTGGTCTGTGTGTGTTCGTGAGAAAGCTTTGTGCTTTGATGGTTAAAGCTGGGTTTATTTAAGGGAGTTTGGTCTGTGTGTGTTCGTGAGAAAGCTTTGTGCTGTGATGGTTAGAGCTGGGTTTATTTAAGGGAGTTTGGTCTGTGTGTGTTGGTGAGAAAGCTTTGTGCTGTGATGGTTAGAGCTGGGTTTATTTAAGGGAGTTTGGTCTGTGTGTGTTGGTGAGAAAGCTTTGTGCTGTGATGGTTAGAGCTGGGTTTATTTAAGGGAGTTTGGTCTGTGTGTGTTGGTGAGAAAGCTTTGTGCTGTGATGGTTAGAGCTGGGTTTATTTAAGGGAGTTTGGTCTGTGTGTGTTGGTGAGAAAGCTTTGTGCTGTGATGGTTAGAGCTGGTTTATTTAAGGGAGTTTGGTCTGTGTGTGTTTGTCAGAAAGCTTTGTGCTGTGATGGTTAGAGCTGGGTTTATTTAAGGGAGTTTGGTCTGTGTGTGTTGGTGAGAAAGCTTTGTGCTGTGATGGTTAGAGCTGGGTTTATTTAAGGGAGTTTGGTCTGTGTGTGTTGGTGAGAAAGCTTTGTGCTGTCAGATCTGGGTTATTCATGCTACCTGGTTCCACCCTAGCCTGCTCTGGCTCTACTCCCCCAGGCTGCTGTTACCCTCCTGATCCTAACAACACTGGACACATCCCTGAAGGAGACCCGGCAGACAGACCGTTAGCTCCTCAGCATGGCTAGGCAGCCTCTCTGCTCACTGTCTAACTTTGTGTTCCTGCTTCCACAGCCGACCAGTGGGATCCATGTTGGATCCTAAGTGTTCACATGACTCTGTAATCACTTCTTCTGCATTCTGTTTGCTCTGGTTTGGTGTCAGATGGGTGATGATCTTTTAACACTCCATTCACAGTCCTACTGACCTGCTGCAGTGGAGTCTCTGTCTGTCTCTCTGTCTCTCTGTCTCTCTGTCTCTCTCTGTCTCTCTGTCTCTCTGTCTCTCTGTCTCTCTCTCTCTCTCTCGCTCTCTCGCTCTCTCGCTCTCTCGCTCTCTCGCTCTCTCTCTCTCTCTCTCTCTCTCTCTCTCTCTCTCTCTCTCTCTCTCTCTCTCTCTCTCTCTCTCTCTCTCTCTCTGTCTCTCTGTCTCTCTGTCTCTCTGTCTCTCTCTCTCTCTCTCTCTGTCTCTGTCTCTGTCTCTGTCTCTCTCTCTCTCTCTCTCTGTCTCTGTCTCTGTCTCTGTCTCTGTCTCTGTCTCTGTCTCTGTCTCTGTCTCTGTCTCTGTCTCTGTCTCTCTCTCTCTCTCTCTCTCTCTCTCTCTCTCTCTCTCTGTCTCTGTCTCTGTCTCTGTCTCTTTCTCTCTCTCTTTCTCTCTTTCTCTCTCTCTCTCTATTCCTCCTCAATGGGCCCCTTTTCACACAGAGACCCAGGGAGACCCAGTGATCTGCTGTGACTCTGCCCCCAGGAGGAGGCTGTTTCCTGGGACTCCCTCTCCTCCCCCTCTCTGGGGCTTCCACACTGCAGCCCACTGGGACCTATACTATCACTCCTCACCTCTACTATTATTACTATACAGAACATTATTATGACATGATGGACACTATCACTCCTCACCTCTACTATTATTACTATACAGAACATTATTATGACATGATGGACACTATCACTCCTCACCTCTACTATTATTACTATACAGAACATTATTATGACATGATGGACACTATCACTCCTCACCTCTACTATTATTACTATACAGAACATTATTATGACATGATGGACACTATCACTCCTCACCTCTACTATTATTACTGTACAGAACATTATTATGACATGATGGACACTATCACTCCTCACCTCTACTATTATTACTATACAGAACATTATTATAACATAATGGACACTATCACTCCCCACCTCTACTATTATTACTGTACAGAACATTATTATGACATGATGGACACTATCACTCCTCACCTCTACTATTATTACTGTACAGAACATTATTATGACATGATGGACACTATCACTCCTCACCTCTACTATTATTACTATACAGAACATTATTATAACATAATGGACACTATCACTCCCCACCTCTACTATTATTACTGTACAGAACATTATTATGACATGATGGACACTATCACTCCTCACCTCTACTATTATTACTGTACAGAACATTATTATGACATGATGGACACTATCACTCCTCACCTCTACTATTATTACTATACAGAACATTATTATGACATAATGGACACTATCACTCCTCACCTCTACTATTATTACTGTACAGAACATTATTATGACATGATGGACACTATCACTCCTCACCTCTACTATTATTACTGTACAGAACATTATTATGACATGATGGACACTATCACTCCTCACCTCTACTATTATTACTATACAGAACATTATTATGACATGATGGACACTATCACTCCTCACCTCTACTATTATTACTGTACAGAACATTATTATGACATGATGGACACTATCACTCCTCACCTCTACTATTATTACTATACAGAACATTATTATGACATGATGGACACTATCACTCCCCACCTCTACTATTATTACTGTACAGAACATTATTATGACATAATGGACACTATCACTCCTCACCTCTACTATTATTACTGTACAGAACATTATTATGACATGATGGACACTATCACTCCTCACCTCTACTATTATTACTGTACAGAACATTATTATGACATGATGGACACTATCACTCCTCACCTCTACTATTATTACTGTACAGAACATTATTATGACATGATGGACACTATCAATCCTCACCTCTACTATTATTACTATACAGAACATTATTATGACATGATGGACACTATCACTCCTCACCTCTACTATTATTACTATACAGAACATTATTATGACATGATGGACACTATCACTCCTCACCTCTACTATTATTACTGTACAGAACATTATTATGACATGATGGACACTATCACTCCTCACCTCTACTATTATTACTGTACAGAACATTATTATGACATGATGGACACTATCACTCCTCACCTCTACTATTATTACTATACAGAACATTATTATGACATGATGGACACTATCACTCCTCACCTCTACTATTATTACTATACAGAACATTATTATGACATAATGGACACTATCACTCCTCACCTCTACTATTATTACTATACAGAACATTATTATGACATGATGGACACTATCACTCCTCACCTCTACTATTATTACTATACAGAACATTATTATGACATGATGGACACTATCACTCCTCACCTCTACTATTATTACTATACAGAACATTATTATGACATGATGGACACTATCACTCCTCACCTCTACTATTATTACTGTACAGAACATTATTATGACATGATGGACACTATCACTCCTCACCTCTACTATTATTACTGTACAGAACATTATTATGACATGATGGACACTATCACTCCTCACCTCTACTATTATTACTATACAGAACATTATTATGACAATGACATGATGGACACTATCACTCCTCACCTCTACTATTATTACTATACAGAACATTATTATGACATGATGGACACTATCACTCCTCACCTCTACTATTATTACTATACAGAACATTATTATGACATGATGGACACTATCACTCCTCACCGCTACTATTATTACTATACAGAACATTATTATGACATGATGGACACTATCACTCCTCACCTCTACTATTATTACTATACAGAACATTATTATGACATGATGGACACTATCACTCCTCACCTCTACTATTATTACTGTACAGAACATTATTATGACATGATGGACACTATCACTCCTCACCTCTACTATTATTACTGTACAGAACATTATTATGACATGATGGACACTATCACTCCTCACCTCTACTATTATTACTATACAGAACATTATTATGACATGATGGACACTATCACTCCTCACCTCTACTATTATTACTATACAGAACATTATTATGACATGATGGACACTATCACTCCTCACCTCTACTATTATTACTATACAGAACATTATTATGACATGATGGACACTATCACTCCTCACCTCTACTATTATTACTATACAGAACATTATTATGACATGATGGACACTATCACTCCTCACCTCTACTATTATTACTGTACAGAACATTATTATGACATGATGGACACTATCACTCCTCACCTCTACTATTATTACTGTACAGAACATTATTATGACATGATGGACACTATCACTCCTCACCTCTACTATTATTACTGTACAGAACATTATTATGACATGATGGACACTATCACTCCTCACCTCTACTATTATTACTATACAGAACATTATTATGACATGATGGACACTATCACTCCTCACCTCTACTATTATTACTATACAGAACATTATTATGACATGATGGACACTATCACTCCCCACCTCTACTATTATTACTGTACAGAACATTATTATGACATGATGGACACTATCACTCCTCACCTCTACTATTATTACTGTACAGAACATTATTATGACATGATGGACACTATCACTCCTCACCCCCAACCCCCACCCCGCTCTCTCTTCAGGGTGTAATGATGGATTAGTGGGTTTTTACTGAGGCATAGTCTGGCATTGGAATCAACCCTGTGTTTAGTGTTGGGGCTAAGGTTGGGGTTGGCGCTGTGGGTTGGGGTTAGGGTTGGCGCTGTGGGTTGGGGCTAAGGTTGGGGTTGGCGCTGTGGGTTGGGGCTAGGGTTGGCGCTGTGGGTTGGAGCTAGGGTTGGCGCTGTGGGTTGGGGTTAGGGTTGGCGCTGTGGGTTGGGGCTAGGGTTGGCGCTGTGGGTTGGGGTTAGGGTTGGCGCTGTGGGTTGGGGCTAGGGTTGGCGCTGTAGGTTGGGGCTAGGGTTGGCGCTGTGGGTTGGGGCTAGGGTTGGCGCTGTGGGTTGGGGCTAGGGTTGGCGCTGTGGGTTGGGGCTAGGGTTGGCGCTGTGGGTTGGGGCTAGGGTTGGGGCTAGGGTTGGCGCTGTGGGTTGGGGCTAGGGTTGGCGCTAGGGTTGGCGCTGTGGGTTGGGGCTAGGGTTGGCGCTGTGGGTTGGGGCTAGGGTTGGCGCTGTGGGTTGGGGTTAGGGTTGGCGCTGTGGGTTGGGGCTAGGGTTGGCGCTGTGGGTTGGGGCTAGGGTTGGCGCTGTGGGTTGGGGCTAGGGTTGGCGCTGTGGGTTGGGGTTAGGGTTGGCGCTGTGGGTTGGGGCTAGGGTTGGCGCTGTGGGTTGGGGCTAGGGTTGGCGCTGTGGGTTGGAGCTAGGGTTGGCGCTGTGGGTTGGAGCTAGGGTTGGCGCTGTGGGTTGGGGTTAGGGTAGGCGCTGTGGGTTGGGTTTAGGGTTGGCGCTGTGGGTTGGGGCTAGGGTTGGCGCTGTGGGTTGGGGCTAGGGTTGGCGCTGTGGGTTGGGGCTAGGGTTGGCGCTGTGGGTTGGGGCTAGGGTTGGCGCTGTTGGTTGGGGCTAGGGTTGGCGCTGTGGGTTGGGGCTAGGGTTGGCACTGTGGGTTAGGGCTAGGGTTGGCGCTGTGGGTTGGGGCTAGGGTTGGCGCTGTGGGTTGGGGCTAGGGTTGGCGCTGTGGGTTGGGGCTAGGGTTGGCGCTGTGGGTTGGGGCTAGGGTTGGCGCTGTGGGTTGGGGCTAGGGTTGGCGCTGTGGGTTGGAGCTAGGGTTGGCGCTGTGGGTTGGAGCTAGGGTTGGCGCTGTGGGTTGGGGTTAGGGTAGGCGCTGTGGGTTGGGTTTAGGGTTGGCGCTGTGGGTTGGGGCTAGGGTTGGCGCTGTGGGTTGGGGCTAGGGTTGGCGCTGTGGGTTTGGGCTAGGGTGATAAAGATGGTGAGGGAAGGCTAATTGGATGGGTATATTATCTTTCTCCTCAGACTCCTGTACACACACACACACACACTCACACACACACACACACACTCACACACTCACACACACTCACACACTCACACATATCCGTGAAAGTTTATGTAACATGTTCCAAATCCAGATATACTAATGAGCCTGTTAGCAAATGTTGCTGTGTCTGTTTCCTGGTAACCAGGAAGTCATTTCCATTCCCGTCTGCCGTGGGAGAACCGCTGCTCCTTTTACATCCTCTTGGTGTTTATGGACTGACTGACATCTGGATCCGCGTGAGCATTCCACCGTGCTGCCGCACATTCATTAATAACTAACCTAGCTATCGTTGTCAGTCTCACGCCGTTGCCCCACTTGATGAAAACCCGTCCATTGTGAATCGAGATGGAGATTGACACTAAATTGCACGTGTTGCTAGTAGGGCTGCTGTGGTCATGACCTTTTGTCAACCGGTAACTGTCATGCAAATGACAACAGTCTCACGGTAATTCACCGTTAATGAACATAAACACATTTAGCATCTCCAGGTCTCCATACATACAAGCCACTGATGGACAACCTTTGGAACATCTACATAAAAAAAAAATCTAAATACGTTTAATATACACCATCACAATAAACCCCTTATTCATTTTACTCACTATTCACTACATCTGTTAGGCTTTATTATATGATAAAGATGAAGATGAATAAGATGGGGTTAATTGGGCATGGTTGACCTGGATGGGGTTCATTATGATGGGGTTAATTGGGCATGGTTGACCTGGATGGGGTTCAGTATGATGGGGTTAATTGGGCATGGTTGACCTGGAGGGGGTTCAGTATGATGGGGTTAATTGGGCATGGTTGACCTGGATGGGGTTCAGTATGATGGGGTTAATTGGGCATGGTTGACCTGGATGGGGTTCAGTATGATGGGGTTAATTGGGCATGGTTGACCTGGAGGGGGTTCAGTATGATGGGGTTAATTGGGCATGGTTGACCTGGAGGGGGTTCAGTATGATGGGGTTAATTGGGCATGGTTGACCTGGATGGGGTTCAGTATGATGGGGTTAATTGGGCATGGTTGACCTGGATGGGGTTCAGTATGATGGGGTTAATTGGGCATGGTTGACCTGGATGGGGTTCAGTATGATGGGGTTAATTGGGCATGGTTGACCTGGATGGGGTTCAGTATGATGGGGTTAATTGGGCATGGTTGACCTGGATGGGGTTCAGTATGATGGGGTTAATTGGGCATGGTTGACCTGGATGGGGTTCAGTATGATGGGGTTAATTGGGCATGGTTGACCTGGATGGGGTTCAGTATGATGGGGTTAATTGGGCATGGTTGACCTGGATGGGGTTCAGTATGATGGGGTTAATTGGGCATGGTTGACCTGGATGGGGTTCAGTATGATGGGGTTAATTGGGCATGGTTGACCTGGATGGGGTTCAGTATGATGGGGTTAATTGGGCATGGTTGACCTGGATGGGGTTCAGTATGATGGGGTTAATTGGGCATGGTTGACCTGGATGGGGTTCAGTATGATGGGGTTAATTGGGCATGGTTGACCTGGATGGGGTTCAGTATGATGGGGTTAATTGGGCATGGTTGACCTGGATGGGGTTCAGTATGATGGGGTTAATTGGGCATGGTTGACCTGGATGGGGTTCAGTATGATGGGGTTAATTGGGCATGGTTGACCTGGATGGGGTTCAGTATGATGGGGTTAATTGGGCATGGTTGACCTGGATGGGGTTCAGTATGATGGGGTTAATTGGGCATGGTTGACCTGGATGGGGTTCAGTATGATGGGGTTAATTGGGCATGGTTGACCTGGATGGGGTTCAGTATGATGGGGTTAATTGGGCATGGTTGACCTGGATGGGGTTCAGTATGATGGGGTTAATTGGGCATGGTTGACCTGGATGGGGTTCAGTATGATGGGGTTAATTGGGCATGGTTGACCTGGATGGGGTTCAGTATGATGGGGTTAATTGGGCATGGTTGACCTGGATGGGGTTCAGTATGATGGGGTTAATTGGGCATGGTTGACCTGGATGGGGTTCAGTATGATGGGGTTAATTGGGCATGGTTGACCTGGATGGGGTTCAGTATGATGGGGTTAATTGGGCATGGTTGACCTGGATGGGGTTCAGTATGATGGGGTTAATTGGGCATGGTTGACCTGGATGGGGTTCAGTATGATGGGGTTAATTGGGCATGGTTGACCTGGATGGGGTTCAGTATGATGGGGTTAATTGGGCATGGTTGACCTGGATGGGGTTCATTATGATGGGGGTTATAATTGCGCCAACTTTGAATAAACAAGGCTTTCCAATGCAGTGCTCATGGTTGGTTAGCCAGCATACTATCTGTCCCAGTGGAGTTGAGGATGGGTGAAAGCAAGGCAAAGCTCTATCTGGGGTTTGTTTAGGCTCCTGTCTCTCTGCTCCTGTCTGTGTAATTATAACCACACACACACACACACACACACACACACACACACACACACACACACACACACACACACACACACACACACACACACACACACCCACACACAGTCTGATCAGAACGAGCAACACCACCACCCATTGTTCCCATTAACTTAAAGTAACTGTCCAGTGAAAATCATATTCTGTTAACTCATACCCAAATAATGTTGTTGACTCGTCCTATACTTGTATTTGTGGCCAAAGCATAAATTGAGGAAGAAACCCCATCTCAAACAGACACTTTAAAAAATGCTCTAGGTATTTCCTCATAGAGTATGATCTCTCTCTGCTCCTGTCTGTCTCTCTCTCTGCTACTGTCTGTCTCTCTCTCTCTGCTCCTGTCTGTCTCTCTCTCTCTGCTCCTGTCTGTCTCTCTCTCGGCTCCTGTCTGTCTCTCTCTCTCTCGGCTCCTGTCTCTCTCTCGGCTCCTGTCTGTCTCTCTCTCTCTCTCGGCTCCTGTCTCTCTCTCTCTCTCTCGGCTCCTGTCTGTCTCTCTCTCTCTTGGCTCCTGTCTGTCTCTCTCTCTCTCTGCTCCTGTCTGTCTCTCTCTCGGCTCCTGTCTGTCTCGCTCTCTCGGCTCCTGTCTGTCTCTCTCTCTCTCTCTGCTCCTTTCTCTTTCTCTGCTCCTGTCTGTCTCTCTCTCTCTCTGCTCCTTTCTCTTTCTCTCTGCTCCTGTCTGTCTCTCTCTCTCTCTGCTCCTGTCTGTCTCTCTCTCTCTGCTCCTGTCTGTCTCTCTCTCTCTGCTCCTGTCTCTCTCTCTCTCTCTCTGCTCCTGTCTCTCTCTCTCTCTCTCTGCTCCTGTCTGTCTGTCTCTCTCTCTCTCTCTGCTCCTGTCTGTCTCTCTCTCTCGGCTCCTGTCTGTCTCTCTCTCTCTGCTCCTGTCTGTCTCTCTCTCTCTCTGCTCCTGTCTGTCTCTCTCTCTCTGCTCCTGTCTGTCTCTCTCTCTCTCTCTGCTCCTGTCTGTCTCTCTCTCTCTCTCTGCTCCTGTCTGTCTCTCTCTCTCTCTCGGCTCCTGTCTGTCTCTCTCTCTCGGCTCCTGTCTGTCTCTCTCTCTCTCTGCTCCTGTCTGTCTCTCTCTCTCGGCTCCTGTCTGTCTCTCTCTCTCTCTGCTCCTGTCTGTCTCTCTCTCTCTGCTCCTGTCTCTCTCTCTCTCTCTCTGCTCCTGTCTGTCTCTCTCTCTCTCTGCTCATGTCTGTCTCTCAGCGTCTGTCTCTACACGGATCATGGATCATTTCCCTGTCTATGTAATCATATTCATTATCTAAAATGGAGTTCAGTCTGATATTCTGGCTCCTGTCTGTCTTTATGCACCTGTCTGTCTCTCTGCCACTGTCTGATACAGTGATAACCAGCAGAATCGGCATCACAATGTGACCTAGTTCCTGTTCCACAGTCGCACAGCAGACACACACCAGCACCACCAGGTTGCATTGTGGGGGATGCTGGCTACTCTTAATTATGTTTTAACTGAGCTGTCCGCACAGACAGACAGCCCTGCTTATATGTAGTCTAGTGAATATGCAGCTTTCTGACTGGTGTTCAGATGGATCCCCCTTCCTTTTGTTAGTTTAGTTTTTACTCCCCCTGTAGGTTCCTTTTGTTAGTTTAGTTTTTACAAAACACATACAGTGAGGGGAAAAAAGTATTTGATCCCCTGCTGATTTTGTTGTGATCAGTCTATAATTTTAATGGTAGGTTTATTTGAACCGTGAGAGACAGAATAACAACAAAAATAATTTTAAAAAAGTATAATAAATCCATGTAATAATATGCCATTTAGCAGACGCTTTTATCCAAAGCGACTTAGTCATGTGTGCATACATTTTTTTTTTTTGTGTATGGGTGGTCCCGGGGATCGAACCCACTACCTTGGCGTTACAAGCGCCGTGCTCTACCAGCTGAGCTACAGAGGACCACTATGTAATATAGCCTACACCATCACAATAAATCCATTATTTATTTTAGACAGGTCTAAAGAACATGATATGAAGAAAATGTAGTCTATTTCAGAAGAACAGAATAGCATACTCTGAGTTGTCCTTATGTTAGGTCCTGATCTGGCTATGCCATATGGCTGTGGGCTACACTAGTTCATTTAGCAGACAAGATTTACTTAGAATTCCATGGCATTATTTTATAGTATGAAGAATACAATTGAACAAAACTGAATAAAATAGAAAGGATATTTTCTCCAAACGATTTGAGGGAGGGTGCACATGCGGCTGTTCTGTGTTGAGCGGTTAACAAAGAAACAGGTCCTCCTATATGCTTAATTTAGAGTTATTAATATAACTTTAGTTGTTCTACAAACGTTGGGCTATATGTTTAGATTTTTAATACATTGTAAGGCTGCGTGATGTGACTCTAATGATGATTTGAAAAAAGTTGCTTGAAAGGCATGAGCTCTGCATTGTTTATGGACAGGCTGTACACACTTCATCAATCTCTCATTCACAATTTGACAAGCACTTGATAATGCCTAGAATTTCACGGCGGCATCCCCTTTGTGTGGCCGTCATGCACCCTAAGAAAATCCATGCCTTTTTGCGGCCAGTGGCCGTTGTGCCGTTCTCCCTGAGTGCTGCACGCTCCGAAGCACCTCTAACTCACAAGGCTCTCCATCACGTGATCGGGTCTTTCTCACAGGCTACAAGTGAAGACAGGCACATCGGGGACTCAACTGCGCGCGTCCTTATCCAATTCCGAGGCGCATATTGAAGATATTGGAAGAACTGTCCACATTTACTTTTCGTCAGCCAACAAGATGAGTCGGCCTAACGAACAGCAAAAGTACTAGCCTATGTCAATCTACTATCCCCCATAGTACAAAAGTTGACCTGTTCTATTCTGTGAGATAAATAAATATTCCAAACATAGTCTGGGACAGTTGTGGGATGTGATAGATCCCAAATTAATACAACCACTAACATCAAAAAAACTTCTTTACGCAATGTGGCTGACGCAACAGATCAGAACGTTTAGCTTAAAATGTTGATAAACTATTAGACTATTTCTTCACATTATAAGCGCGAATGTTAGCGGGAAAACACCATTCTCAAAAGTGACCGCAAATGCAGTTATGCATGTAATGCTTTTATTACAAAGGTGCATTTTTATGGTGACAATTATCTTCCCCAAACTCACGCGCTGCTTATGTATGCCAGTTAGGCTCTACACCCCTTGTAAAGCGGATGAATGTGCTTCATTTTAAGTTATTTGGCCACTTTAGTTGTGATACAAACCTTATTAAAACATATAGGCCTATGGGCTAGGCTACATGAGGTGTGCGACTATGATTAGAAAAAGTCGCAAAAAAAAGGTTTTGTTTCTTATGCTGGGCATCATTCACAAGTAACTCTGATGACCCGTGTAGCTCAGTTGGTAGTTGCAACACCAGGGTTGTGGGTTCGTTTCCCACGGGGGGCCAGTATGAAACATGTATGCACTCACTAACTGTAAGTCGCTCTGGATAAGAGCGTCTGCAGAAATGTAAAAATAATAATATAGAATTCAAAAGTGATAGGCTAATATTGTCACCCATCAGACTATTCTTGATTTAATCTTGTCTTTACATATACTAAATCATATATATATGTGAAATTTGTTTTTATTTAGAATGGACCATTATCATGCAACTGTATCAAAACGGGCAGGGGAAAAAATCTATGCACTTAAATAGCGAATGGAGGACGCTTTTCCCCGTGGTTTATTTTCATGCCAGCCAGGTAGGCTATACTCCTGTTGTAAAGAGAAGCAATGTGCTTAATGTTAGGAAAGGAGAGAAATAAATATAGTAGGCCTAGCCTATAGAAAGCTGATGGGATCCTCCTCTTTTTAATAGAGGCCATCACTCTGTTTTCTCATGCAATTGCATAGCCTATAGAAATGTTGCGCAACATGAGCTCATGGGCTCTCATGAAGTGTTTGATTAGATTTTGTATTACATTTGCATTGATGTCAGAGTGATTAGAGGGACAATAGAGTGCTGAGTACCAGGCAGTTAGCGAGTTTGGTAGGCTACTAATGACCATCAGCAGCAGCATCAGAGCTTGGAGAAGCCTAGTTACCGTGACTAAACCGACACGTGGAATTTGACTGCCTTCGTGACTCGTGACCGCTGGAGTGGTGGTAATACGGTCACTGCAACAGCCCTAGCCATGCGTCATTTTTGCAGAATTAAGCATTTCTCGTAGTAAAATGATACATGTATTTTAATTATAGACAAGTTGACTAACAAATAGCCTACTAAAATGTCCGAAATTATAAGCAGAAACATGATCTAAATCAAGCAAGAGAATCCTGCACCCCCTGTCAAAAGACCTCTGGCTGTAGCCTGAAACACATGTTCTATATTATCGGGTTATGGGTCGGCTGCGGGCCTCAGAGTTTCACTTTATCACATAAAGTCCGCTGGTTGCGGATGGGTTATTAGCAATTGCATGTGGGTGAACAAACAGCTGACCCAAACTCTCCCTCTCACTGTGTTCTGGTAGGTTCTCTGGGCTCGCTGCTGGATTGTTCCAGGAAGGGAAATAAATACAACAAGCCTGAGCCCCAAATGGCACCCTATTCCCTATATAGTGCACTACTTTAACCAGGGCCCATATGGAAGTAGTGAACTATGTAAGGAGTAGGGTGCCACGTTGTTGTTGTTGTTGTTGTGAGAAAACAAGTGTGGAATGAAAAGGGGCAGTCAGTGGAAGGGATTTGATTACACTTCAAGGAACTCTCCTCCTGGACAATATGGAGGTCGCTGATTGATTGATACCGGACTGGTCACAATTCATTTCAGGGCCAGTGGAATGATTCCAGGTCACAAACACAACAAACACACAATCACTCACACCTGCATACTCAATAACATTCTCCCTGACCCATTTTGTAATACCTACACGTTTCAAGCAGACCTCCATAGTCCCTGTGCCCAAAAACACCCAAGGTAACCTGTCTAAATGACTATCGCTCCGTAGCACTCACATCTGTAGCCATGAAATGTTTTGAAAGGCTGGTCATGGCTCACATTAACACCATCATCCCAGACACCCTGGGCCCACTCCAATTCACACACCGCCCCAACAGATCCACAGATGACGTAATCTCTATTGCACATGCTGCCATCACCCACCTGGACAAGAGGAACACCTATGTGAGAATGCTGTTAATTGGCTAGTAGAGGTGTGTCTGTGTGACAGGCTAGTAGAGGTGTGTCTGTGTGACAGGCTAGTAGAGGTGTCTGTGTGACAGGCTAGTAGAGGTGTGTCTGTGTGACAGGCTAGTAGAGGTGTCTGTGTGACAGGCTAGTAGAGGTGTGTCTGTGTGACAGGCTAGTAGAGGTGTGTTTTGTGACAGGCTAGTAGAGGTGTCTGTGTGACAGGCTAGTAGAGGTGTGTCTGTGTGACAGGCTAGTAGAGGTGTGTCTGTGTGTCAGGCTAGTAGAGGTGTGTCTTTGTGACAGGCTAGTAGAGGTGTGTCTGTGTGACAGGCTAGTAGAGGTGTGTCTGTGTGACAGGCTAGTAGAGGTGTGTCTGTGTGTCAGGCTAGTAGAGGTGTCTGTGTGACAGGCTAGTAGAGGTGTCTGTGTGACAGGCTAGTAGAGGTGTGTCTGTGTGACAGGCTAGTAGAGGTGTCTGTGTGACAGGCTAGTAGAGGTGTCTGTGTGACAGGCTAGTAGAGGTGTGTCTGTGTGACAGGCTAGTAGAGGTGTCTGTGTGACAGGCTAGTAGAGGTGTGTCTGTGTGACAGGCTAGTAGAGGTGTCTGTGTGACAGGCTAGTAGAGGTGTCTGTGTGACAGGCTAGTAGAGGTGTGTCTGTGTGACAGGCTAGTAGAGGTGTGTCTGTGTGACAGGCTAGTAGAGGTGTGTCTGTATGACAGGCTAGTAGAGGTGTGTCTGTGTGACAGGCTAGTAGAGGTGTGTCTGTGTGACAGGCTAGTAGAGGTGTGTCTGTGTGTCAGGCTAGTAGAGGTGTCTGTGTGACAGGCTAGTAGAGGTGTCTGTATGACAGGCTAGTAGAGGTGTCTGTGTGACAGGCTAGTAGAGGTGTGTCTGTATGACAGGCTAGTAGAGGTGTGTCTGTGTGACAGGCTAGTAGAGGTGTGTCTGTGTGACAGGCTAGTAGAGGTGTGTCTGTGTGTCAGGCTAGTAGAGGTGTCTGTGTGACAGGCTAGTAGAGGTGTCTGTGTGACAGGCTAGTAGAGGTGTGTCTGTGTGACAGGCTAGTAGAGGTGTCTGTGTGACAGGCTAGTAGAGGTGTCTGTGTGACAGGCTAGTAGAGGTGTGTCTGTGTGACAGGCTAGTAGAGGTGTGTCTTTGTGACAGGCTAGTAGAGGTGTGTCTGTGTGACAGGCTAGTAGAGGTGTGTCTGTGTGACAGGCTAGTAGAGGTGTGTCTGTGTGTCAGGCTAGTAGAGGTGTCTGTGTGACAGGCTAGTAGAGGTGTCTGTATGACAGGCTAGTAGAGGTGTCTGTGTGACAGGCTAGTAGAGGTGTGTCTGTATGACAGGCTAGTAGAGGTGTGTCTGTGTGACAGGCTAGTAGAGGTGTGTCTGTGTGACAGGCTAGTAGAGGTGTGTCTGTGTGTCAGGCTAGTAGAGGTGTCTGTGTGACAGGCTAGTAGAGGTGTCTGTGTGACAGGCTAGTAGAGGTGTGTCTGTGTGACAGGCTAGTAGAGGTGTCTGTGTGACAGGCTAGTAGAGGTGTCTGTGTGACAGGCTAGTAGAGGTGTGTCTGTGTGACAGGCTAGTAGAGGTGTCTGTGTGACAGGCTAGTAGAGGTGTGTCTGTGTGACAGGCTAGTAGAGGTGTCTGTGTGACAGGCTAGTAGAGGTGTCTGTGTGACAGGCTAGTAGAGGTGTGTCTGTGTGACAGGCTAGTAGAGGTGTGTCTGTGTGACAGGCTAGTAGAGGTGTGTCTTTGTGACAGGCTAGTAGAGGTGTGTCTGTGTGACAGGCTAGTAGAGGTGTGTCTGTGTGACAGGCTAGTAGAGGTGTGTCTGTGTGTCAGGCTAGTAGAGGTGTCTGTGTGACAGGCTAGTAGAGGTGTCTGTATGACAGGCTAGTAGAGGTGTCTGTGTGACAGGCCAGTAGAGGTGTGTCTGTATGACAGGCTAGTAGAGGTGTGTCTGTGTGACAGGCTAGTAGAGGTGTCTGTGTGACAGGCTAGTAGAGGTGTCTGTGTGACAGGCTAGTAGAGGTGTCTGTGTGACAGGCTAGTAGAGGTGTGTCTGTGTGACAGGCTAGTAGAGGTGTGTCTGTGTGACAGGCTAGTAGAGGTGTGTCTGTGTGACAGGCTAGTAGAGGTGTCTGTGTGACAGGCTAGTAGATGTGTCTGTGTGACAGGCTAGTAGAGGTGTCTGTGTGACAGGCTAGTAGAGGTGTGTCTGTGTGACAGGCTATTAGAGGTGTCTGTGTGACAGGCTAGTAGAGGTGTGTGTCTGTGTGACAGGCTAGTAGAGGTGTGTGTCTGTGTGACAGGCTAGTAGAGGTGTCTGTGTGACAGGCTAGTAGAGGTGTCTGTGTGACAGGCTAGTAGAGGTGTGTCTGTGTGACAGGCTAGTAGAGGTGTCTGTGTGACAGGCTAGTAGAGGTGTGTCTGTGTGACGGGCTAGTAGAGGTGTGTCTGTGTGACAGGCTAGTAGAGGTGTGTCTGTGTGACAGGCTAGTAGAGGTGTGTCTGTATGACAGGCTAGTAGAGGTGTGTCTGTGTGACAGGCTAGTAGAGGTGTGTCTGTGTGACAGGCTAGTAGAGGTGTCTGTGTGACAGGCTAGTAGAGGTGTGTCTGTGTGACAGGCTAGTAGAGGTGTGTCTGTGTGACAGGCTAGTAGAGGTGTGTCTGTGTGACAGGCTAGTAGAGGTGTGTCTGTGTGACAGGCTAGTAGAGGTGTCTGTGTGACAGGCTAGTAGAGGTGTCTGTGTGACAGGCTAGTAGAGGTGTGTCTGTGTGACAGGCTAGTAGAGGTGTCTGTGTGACAGGCTAGTAGAGGTGTCTGTGTGACAGGCTAGTAGAGGTGTCTGTGTGACAGGCTAGTAGAGGTGTGTCTGTGTGACAGGCTAGTAGAGGTGTCTGTGTGACAGGCTAGTAGAGGTGTCTGTGTGACAGGCTAGTAGAGGTGTGTCTGTGTGACAGGCTAGTAGAGGTGTGTGTGTGTGACAGCCTAGTAGAGGTGTCTGTGTGACAGGCTAGTAGAGGTGTGTCTGTGTGACAGGCTAGTAGAGGTGTCTGTGTGACAGGCTAGTAGAGGTGTCTGTGTGACAGGCTAGTAGAGGTGTGTCTGTGTGACAGGCTAGTAGAGGTGTGTGTGTGTGACAGCCTAGTAGAGGTGTCTGTGTGACAGGCTAGTAGAGGTGTCTGTGACAGGCTAGTAGAGGTGTGTCTGTGTGACAGGCTAGTAGAGGTGTGTCTGTGTGACAGGCTAGTAGAGGTGTGTCTGTATGACAGGCTAGTAGAGGTGTGTCTGTGTGACAGGCTAGTAGAGGTGTGTCTGTGTGACAGGCTAGTAGAGGAGTGTCTGTGTGACAGGCTAGTAGAGGTGTCTGTGTGACAGGCTAGTAGAGGTGTGTCTGTGTGACAGGCTAGTAGATGTGTCTGTGTGACAGGCTAGTAGAGGTGTGTCTGTGTGACAGGCTAGTAGAGGTGTGTCTGTGTGACAGGCTAGTAGAGGTGTCTGTGTGACAGGCTAGTAGAGGTGTCTGTGTGACAGGCTAGTAGAGGTGTCTGTGTGACAGGCTAGTAGAGGTCCTTAGTCTCAGCTGAGAGAGAACAGAACAGACTGGGTGTACTGTCTTCAGTGAGTCTATG
Source organism: Coregonus lavaretus (assembly GCF_964263955.1). Lineage (NCBI taxonomy): Eukaryota > Metazoa > Chordata > Actinopteri > Salmoniformes > Salmonidae > Coregonus > Coregonus lavaretus. Next base: position 142,342 of record NW_028159754.1, on the reverse strand, counting down.
AAGGAGGTGACCGGAGTGAACAAGACACCATGCATGGAGAATGGATTTAATGGAGATTGTCTTGGTCGCTTTCACACCACCATTATTATTATCCTTGATAAAGCCCACATTGATATTGGAATTATCAATCAATTGACTTGCATCTAGTTACCCTGGCCTGCCCAGACCCCCCTGCATCTAGTTACCCTGGCCTGCCCAGACCCCCCTGCATCTAGTTACCCTGGCCTGCCCAGACCCCCTGCATCTAGTTACCCTGGCCTGCCCAGACCCCCCTGCATCTAGTTACCCTGGCCTGCCCAGACCCCCTGCATCTAGTTACCCTGGCCTGCCCAGACCCCCCTGCATCTAGTTACCCTGGCCTGCCCAGACCCCCTGCATCTAGTTACCCTGGCCTGCCCCCTGCATCTAGTTACCCTGGTCTGCCCCCTGCATCTAGTTACCCTGGCCTGCCCAGACCCCCTGCATCTAGTTACCCTGGCCTGCCCAGACCCCCTTCATCTAGTTCCCCTGGCCTGCCCTGACCCCCTGCATCTAGTTACCCTGGCCTGCCCAGACCCCCCTGCATCTAGTTACCCTGGCCTGCCCAGACCCCCTGCATCTAGTTACCCTGGCCTGCCCCCTGCATCTAGTTACCCTGGTCTGCCCCCTGCATCTAGTTACCCTGGCCTGCCCAGACCCCCTGCATCTAGTTACCCTGGCCTGCCCAGACCCCCTTCATCTAGTTACCCTGGCCTGCCCAGACACCCTTCATCTAGTTACCCTGGCCTGCCCAGACCCCCTGCATCTAGTTACCCTGGCCTGCCCAGACCCCCTTCATCTAGTTACCCTGGCCTGCCCTGTCCAGACCCCCTTCATCTAGTTACCCTGGCCTGCCCAGACCCCCTTCATCTAGTTACCCTGGCCTACCCTGCCCAGACCCCCTTCATCTAGTTACCCTGGCCTGCCCTGTCCAGACCCCCTTCATCTAGTTACCCTGGCCTGCCCAGACCCCCTTCATCTAGTTACCCTGGCCTGCCCTGCCCAGACCCCCTTCATCTAGTTACCCTGGCCTGCCCTGCCCAGACCCCCTTCATCTAGTTACCCTGGCCTGCCCTGCCCAGACCCCCTTCATCTAGTTACCCTGGCCTGCCCTGTCCAGACCCCCTTCATCTAGTTACCCTGGCCTGCCCAGACCCCCTTCATCTAGTTACCCTGGCCTGCCCTGCCCAGACCCCCTTCATCTAGTTACCCTGGCCTGCCCTGCCCAGACCCCTTTCATCTAGTTACCCTGGCCTGCCCTGCCCAGACCCCCTTCATCTAGTTACCCTGGCCTGCCCTGGCCAGACCCCCTTCATCTAGTTACCCTGGCCTGCCCTGCCCAGACCCCCTTCATCTAGTTACCCTGGCCTGCCCAGACCCCCTTCATCTAGTTACCCTGGCCTGCCCTGCCCAGACCCCCTTCATCTAGTTACCCTGGCCTGCCCAGACCCCCTTCATCTAGTTACCCTGGCCTGGCCTGCCCTGCCCAGACCCCCTTCATCTAGTTACCCTGGCCTGCCCTGCCCAGACCCCCTTCATCTAGTTACCCTGGCCTGCCCAGACCCCCTTCATCTAGTTACCCTGGCCTGCCCTGACCCCCTTCATCTAGTTACCCTGGCCTGCCTAGACCCCCTTCATCTAGTTACCCTGGCCTGCCCAGACCCCCTGCATCTAGTTACCCTGGCCTGCCCAGACCCCCTGCATCTAGTTACCCTGGCCTGCCCAGACCCCCTTCATCTAGTTACCCTGGCCTGCCCTGACCCCCTTCATCTAGTTACCCTGGCCTGCCTAGACCCCCTTCATCTAGTTACCCTGGCCTGCCTAGACCCCCTTCATCTAGTTACCCTGGCCTGCCCTGCCCAGACCCCCTTCATCTAGTTACCCTGGCCTGCCCAGACCCCCTTCATCTAGTTACCCTGGCCTGCCCTGCCCAGACCCCCTTCATCTAGTTACCCTGGCCTGCCCTGCCCAGACCCCCTTCATCTAGTTACCCTGGCCTGCCCAGACCCCCTTCATCTAGTTACCCTGGCCAGCCCTGACCCCCTTCATCTAATTACCCTGGCCTGCCTAGACCCCCTTCATCTAGTTACCCTGGCCTGCCCAGACCCCCTTCATCTAGTTACCCTGGCCTGCCCTGTCCCCCCTGCATCTAGTTACCCTGGCCTGCCCAGACCCCCTTCATCTAGTTACCCTGGCCTGCCCTGACCCCCTTCATCTAGTTACCCTGGCCTGCCTAGACCCCCTTCATCTAGTTACCCTGGCCTGCCTAGACCCCCTTCATCTAGTTACCCTGGCCTGCCCTGCCCAGACCCCCTTCATCTAGTTACCCTGGCCTGCCCAGACCCCCTGCATCTAGTTACCCTGGCCTACCCTGCCCAGACCCCCTGCATCTAGTTACCCTGGCCTGCCCTGCCCAGACCCCCTTCATCTAGTTACCCTGGCCTGCCCTGCCCAGACCCCCTTCATCTAGTTACCCTGGCCTGCCCTGCCCAGACCCCCTTCATCTAGTTACCCTGGCCTGCCCAGACCCCCTTCATCTAGTTACCCTGGCCTGCCTAGACCCCCTTCATCTAGTTACCCTGGCCTGCCCTGTCCTGTCCAGACCCCCTTCATCTAGTTACCCTGGCCTGCCCTGTCCAGACCCCCTTCATCTAGTTACCCTGGCCTGCCTAGACCCCCTGCATCTAGTTACCCTGGCCTGCCTAGACCCCCTTCATCTAGTTACCCTGGCCTGCCTAGACCCCCTTCATCTAGTTACCCTGGCCTGCCTAGACCCCCTTCATCTAGTTACCCTGGCCTGCCTAGACCCCCTTCATCTAGTTACCCTGGCCTGCCTAGACCCCCTTCATCTAGTTACCCTGGCCTGCCCAGACCCCCTTCATCTAGTTACCCTGGCCTGCCCTGACCCCCTTCATCTAGTTACCCTGGCCTGCCTAGACCCCCTTCATCTAGTTACCCTGGCCTGCCCAGACCCCCTTCATCTAGTTACCCTGGCCTGCCCTGACCCCCTTCATCTAGTTACCCTGGCCTGCCCTGACCCCCTGCATCTAGTTACCCTGGCCTGCCCAGACCCCCTTCATCTAGTTACCCTGGCCTGCCCTGACCCCCTTCATCTAGTTACCCTGGCCTGCCTAGACCCCCTTCATCTAGTTACCCTGGCCTGCCCAGACCCCCTTCATCTAGTTACCCTGGCCTGCCCTGACCCCCTTCATCTAGTTACCCTGGCCTGCCCTGACCCCCTGCATCTAGTTACCCTGGCCTGCCCAGACCCCCTTCATCTAGTTACCCTGGCCTGCCCTGACCCCCTTCATCTAGTTACCCTGGCCTGCCTAGACCCCCTTCATCTAGTTACCCTGGCCTGCCCTGTCCTGTCCAGACCCCCTGCCCCCCTGTGTGTGTGAATGCACCAATTTGTAAGTCTGCTAAATGACGTAAATGTAAATGTAAATCATGGTGTCTTTATGGAGAAGTCAGACAGCTTAATGAGGGTCTTCAAAGGGCTGACTACCTATTGATCTGCTCTGATTGCATGTTTCACGCTGGATGTCTGCCTGCTCTGTCCTCTGCCTGCTCTGTCCTCTGCCTGCTCTGTCCTCTGCCTGCTCTGTCCTCTGCCTGCTCTGTCCTCTGCTTTAACTGATTGAGAAGGAGGAGTAGCCTTAGGAGTAACATGGACTAGAATGGGAAAAGCTCCTCAGACCAACGGCTCCTCAGACCAACAGCAAATTGCATGGTTCATGCTGGATGTCTGAATGCTCTGTACTCTGCCAGACTGTTAGAGAGTCTCTGCTTCATCTGATTGAGAGGGAGAGGGAGCTGTAGAAATAGATCAACTGGAGAGGTTGCTGTAGAAATAGATCAACTGGAGAGGTAGCTGTAGAAATAGATCAACTGTAGAGGGAGAGGTTGCTGTAGAAATAGATCAACTGGAGAGGTAGCTGTAGAAATAGATCAACTGGAGAGGTAGCTGTAGAAATAGATCAACTGGAGAGGGAGAGGTAGCTGTAGAAATAGATCAACTGGAGAGGGAGAGGTAGCTGTAGAAATAGATGAACTGGAGAGGGAGAGGTTGCTGTAGAAATAGATCAACTGGAGAGGTAGCTGTAGAAATAGATCAACTGGAGAGGGAGAGGTTGCTGTAGAAATAGATGAACTGGAGAGGTAGCTGTAGAAATAGATCAATTGGAGAGGGAGAGGTAGCTGTAGAAATAGATCAATTGGAGAGGGAGAGGTTGCTGTAGAAATAGATCAACTGGAGAGGGAGAGGTAGCTGTAGAAATAGATCAACTGGAGAGGTAGCTGTAGAAATAGATCAACTGGAGAGGGAGAGGTTGCTGTAGAAATAGATCAACTGGAGAGGTTGCTGTAGAAATAGATCAACTGGAGAGGGAGAGGTAGCTGTAGAAATAGATCAACTGGAGAGGGAGAGGTTGCTGTAGAAATAGATCAACTGGAGAGGGAGAGGTTGCTGTAGAAATAGATCAACTGGAGAGGGAGCGGTAGCTGTAGAAATAGATCAACTGGAGAGGTAGCTGTAGAAATAGATCAACTGGAGAGGGAGAGGTAGCTGTAGAAATAGATCAACTGGAGAGGGAGAGGTAGCTGTAGAAATAGATGAACTGGAGAGGGAGAGGTTGCTGTAGAAATAGATCAACTGGAGAGGTAGCTGTAGAAATAGATCAACTGGAGAGGGAGAGGTTGCTGTAGAAATAGATGAACTGGAGAGGTAGCTGTAGAAATAGATCAATTGGAGAGGGAGAGGTAGCTGTAGAAATAGATCAATTGGAGAGGGAGAGGTTGCTGTAGAAATAGATCAACTGGAGAGGGAGAGGTAGCTGTAGAAATAGATCAACTGGAGAGGTAGCTGTAGAAATAGATCAACTGGAGAGGGAGAGGTTGCTGTAGAAATAGATCAACTGGAGAGGTTGCTGTAGAAATAGATCAACTGGAGAGGGAGAGGTAGCTGTAGAAATAGATCAACTGGAGAGGGAGAGGTTGCTGTAGAAATAGATCAACTGGAGAGGGAGAGGTTGCTGTAGAAATAGATCAACTGGAGAGGGAGCGGTAGCTGTAGAAATAGATCAACTGGAGAGGGAGAGGTTGCTGTAGAAATAGATCAACTGGAGAGGGAGAGGTTGCTGTAGAAATAGATCAACTGGAGAGGGAGCGGTAGCTGTAGAAATAGATCAACTGGAGAGGGAGAGGTTGCTGTAGAAATAGATCAACTGGAGAGGGAGAGGTTGCTGTAGAAATAGATCAACTGGAGAGGGAGCGGTAGCTGTAGAAATAGATCAACTGGAGAGGGAGAGGTAGCTGTAGAAATAGATCAACTGGAGAGGGAAAGGTAGCTGTAGAAATAGATCAACTGGAGAGGGAGCGGTAGCTGTAGAAATAGATCAACTGGAGAGGGAGCGGTAGCTGTAGAAATAGATCAACTGGAGAGGGAGAGGTAGCTGTAGAAATAGATCAACTGGAGAGGGAGCGGTAGCTGTAGAAATAGATACAAAAGATTAGCTTGAAATAGAAACAAGAATGGGAAAAATAGTCTCTTTCACTTAACAGTAGAACTGCTGGGCCTCGAGGGACCCCACCCCTTCAAGCTAATGAGCAGTCATTCTAACTAAAAACATTCGAACAGTTTAAAAATCAATACATATTCTATCACTAAAATAAGCATTTGGTTGTGTTCATTAGAATACGATTATGTTTTTCAAATAACACAACAGCATTTTCATTAGTTTGTTACTGTAGGCTATATGTAAAAACAAACACAAAAAACACCAATTAAACTGTTAAATAAATTGTGTTTGTGGAGTGCCTTTGTTGCAACTATGAAACATACAGTGGGGAAAAAAAGTATTTAGTCAGCCACCAATTGTGCAAGTTCTCCCACTTAAAAAGATGAGAGAGGCCTGTAATTTTCATCATAGGTACACGTCAACTATGACAGACAAATTGAGAAAAAAAATCCAGAAAATCACATTGTAGGATTTTTTAGGAATTTATTTGCAAATTATGGTGGAAAATAAGTATTTGGTCACCTACAAACAAGCAAGATTTCTGGCTCTCACAGACCTGTAACTTCTTCTTTAAGAGGCTCCTCTGTCCTCCACTCGTTACCTGTGTTAATGGCACCTGTTTGAACTTGTTATCAGTATAAAAGACACCTGTCCACAACCTCAAACAGTCACACTCCAAACTCCACTATGGCCAAGACCAAAGAGCTGTCAAAGGACACCAGAAACAAAATTGTAGACCTGCACCAGGCTGGGAAGACTGAATCTGCAATAGGTAAGCAGCTTGGTTTGAAGAAATCAACTGTGGGAGCAATTATTAGGAAATGGAAGACATACAAGACCACTGATAATCTCCCTCGATCTGGGGCTCCACGCCAGATCTCACCCCGTGGGGTCAAAATGATCACAAGAACGGTGAGCAAAAATCCCAGAACCACACGGGGGGACCTAGTGAATGACCTGCAGAGAGCTGGGACCAAAGTAACAAAGCCTACCATCAGTAACACACTACGCCGCCAGGGACTAAAATCCTGCAGTGCCAGTACATGTCCAGGCCCCGTCTGAAGTTTGCTAGAGTGCATTTGGATGATCCAGAAGAGGATTGGGAGAATGTCATATGGTCAGATGAAACCAAAATAGAACTTTTTGGTAAAAACTCAACTCGTCGTGTTTGGAGGACAACGAATGCTGAGTTGCATCCAAAGAACACCATACCTACTGTGAAGCATGGGGTTGGAAACATCATGCTTTGGGGCAGTTTTTCTGCAAAGGGACCAGGACGACTGATCCGTGTAAAGGAAAGAATGAATGGGGCCATGTATCGTGAGATTTTGAGTGAAAACCTCCTTCCATCAGCAAGGGCATTGAAGATGAAACGTGGCTGGGTCTTTCAGCATGACAATGATCCCAAACACACCGCCCAGGCAACGAAGGAGTGGCTTCGTAAGAAGCATTTCAAGGTCCTGGAGTGGCCTAGCCAGTCTCCAGATCTCAACACCATAGAAAATCTTTGGAGGGAGTTGAAAGTCCGTGTTGCCCAGCGACAGCCCCAAAACATCACTGCTCTAGAGGAGATCTGCATGGAGGAATTGGCCAAAATACAAGCAACAGTGTGTGAAAACCTTGTGAAGACTTACATAAAACGTTTGACCTGTGTCATTGCCAACAAAGGGTATATAACAAACTATTGAGAAACTTTTGTTATTGACCAAATACTTATTTTCCACCATAATTTGCAAATAAATTCATTAAAAATCCTACAATGTGATTTTCAGGATTTTTTTTTCTCATTTTGTCTGTCATAGTTTACATCTTTTTAAGTGGGAGAACTTGCACAATTGGTGGCTGACTAAATACTTTTTTTCCCCACTGTAGTTGGAACACAGTAACAGCTTATTTATTTATTGTTGTACTTTTTACCCCTTTTTTCCCCCAATTACGTGATATCCAATTGGTAGTTACAGTCTTGTCCCATCGCTGCAACTCCCCTACAGACTCGGGAGAGGCGACGGTCGAGAGCCATGCGTCCTCCGAAACACGACCCTGCCAAGCCACACTGCTTCTTCACACACTGCTTGCTGAACCCGGAAGCCAGCCGCACCAATGTGTCGGAGGAAACAACGTCAACTGGCGACCCGAAGTCAGCGTGAATGCGCCCGGCCCGCCCGTCACAAGGAGTCGCTAGAGCGCGATGGGACAAGGACCCTACAGCCGGCCAAACCCTCTCCTAACCCGGACGACGCTGGGCCAATTGTGCGCCGCCTCATGGGTCTCCTGGTCACGGCCGGCTGTGACACAGCCTGGGATCGAACCCGGGTCTGTAGTGACGCCTCAAGCACTGTGATGCAGTGCCTTAGACCGCTGCGCCACTCGGGAGGCCCTGTAACAGCTTATTTTTATAATGATTTTATTTTTTACAAAATACCCCAACCACAAAACAGTACCCTGAACATCACTATCAGCATGAAGTGTGCTTGATAAATAGTGAAAATCAGCAGAAAAGCAATAGTGGCATGTTTATAATGAATATATGTTGCTATGACGGCAGTCAGAAATAGTCAATTATTGTCAGCTCGTACTTAACATGGTCTGCGTTTTCACGCAACGGCGTCAGTTGGATTTCATTTAGTGGTTATCTTTTGTCCTAACAGTCAACACCAAATCTTGTACCACTCTCACTTACTTGACAAACTTTCCAACGAACACGTGGCTTGCAGGTGACACAGGTGTCTTGGGTTCTGTTCTTTGTGCATCTGTCCACCCGGCACGGTCTCCTCCCCCCGGGAGCCACCCGGCACGGTCTCCTCCCCCCGGGAGCCACCTGGCACGGTCTCCTCCCCCCGGGAGCCACCCGGCACGGTCTCCTCCCCCCGGGAGCCACCCGGCACGGTCTCCTTCCCCCGGGAGCCACCCGGCACGGTCTCCTTCCCCCGGGAGCCACCCGGCACGGTCTCCTTCCCCCGGGAGCCACCCGGCACGGTCTCCTCCCCCCGGGAGCCACCCGGCACGGTCTCCTTCCCCCGGGAGCCACCCGGCACGGTCTCCTTCCCCCGGGAGCCACCCGGCACGGTCTCCTTCCCCCGGGAGCCACCCGGCACGGTCTCCTTCCCCCGGGAGCCACCCGGCACGGTCTCCTCCCCCCGGGAGCCACCCGGCACGGTCTCCTTCCCCCGGGAGCCACCCGGCACGGTCTCCTCCCCCCGGGAGCCACCCGGCACGGTCTCCTCCCCCCGGGAGCCACCCGGCACGGTCTCCTTCCCCCGGGAGCCACCCGGCACGGTCTCCTCCCTCCGGGAGCTGCTGCCTTGGTCCTCATACAGTATGTCTCTCACGTTGCCCGTACGCCAGACTCATGATGAAGTCTCTCCTGGGCGGGGTGCTGTTCATGCACTGCTTGAACAACAGGTGCACGTTGATAGCAGCCAAAGTCAAGCATATTGTAGAGCACAGTTAACAGGCCAGAGGAGGGTGTCTCCTTTTCACAGAGTACAGCCACCTGACCCAAAACATCCACACCAACCTGTGGAACAGAATAGACTAGAAAACATTAGGATGATTTCCCATAGGAAAAACAACACGTGTTTATACAGAAGAGCATAAAGTTGATCTATATATGGCGATGTGTATTATGTAATATTGACATACCTTTGTTTTGGTTGTAGTGTGTAATAACAGTATCCTGTTTTCTCTGTGTCCCCGTCGAAGACGACTGTGGGATGCATGGTGCTCATGACAGAAACATGAACGTAATAACGGCTGTACACGTGCCTTATTTTGCAGAGGGACAGAGCTCCCTTCTCGCTCTGTTCGAGGTGCCGACTCGGCTTGTTTTATTTGCATGCAGCTTCTTTCTCCAATGACGGTGAAGTGAAGAAGTTGTCCATGGTGACGGTTCTCCCCTTACCAACGGAAGGTTCCAGAAGCCTCGTCACCACATTCTCTGACACTCCCTCACCTGCTTGTGGATCTTTTCCCTTCCTCTCTCCTATCTGGCACCGTTTCATTTGGTGGTGGCACCAGCTCAGTGTGCACCGTTCTGGCTGTGTTGCTCTTAGGCCTAAGGAGGAGCAGGTTCAGGCTCAGGCTCAGAATCAGAAGAATAACGATCGGAGATGGAATGATTCATTTCTTCCATCTGAGTCGTTTTTTTCATTCAGATCTTGTGGCAACGCTAACGCCAGCATGTGCATCCATTCCTCTCGGTCTTCTTGCCATTGTAACTCATGCACGCTCTTGCAGTGTACCCCAAGTAGGCCGGAGTACACTGATGAGACTGATTTTGGATTTGGTAGACTGATACATATTTTATTTTTTACATATATGGTACATACCACTGCGATTTATAATTAGAATATGTCAATACAATAGAATGGCGGTTACATAACTATGCATTGTGCGCTTCCCCTCTCTCATCAACTCACCCTTTCTCCCCCCGTCATACTTAATTTATTTCATCTGTTATGTCAGTGAAATTAGTTCTGGTATAGTTTTAGGTCAGTTTCGAGGCAATTATCGGGGTGATTATCAACTGGCCACTGCACCTTCCACTGTCGGGAGGAGGGCGGAGCAGACCCTACTGTCGGGAGGAGGGGGGGGGGGGTGAGCAGGGCCTACTGTCGGGAGGAGGGGGGGAGCAGAGTAATAAAATAAATTAATTCCTGAGCAGTTCAAATGACTGCTTTAGCGGTTATAGTGTTAAACAATGGGGAGGAACCAGAGAGATCTGTTTAGGAACTGGAATTATTTTGAAGTGTAGTTTTATTCTCTCACTTTTGATCACCTGCCCTCAGATCAGTCTCAACTGGCACGACTGTTCAGTTCACATGCTCCAGGCAATAGGGCAACCCTTAATGTCAATCCCTAAGCTGATTTGAGAGTTAGAACAAAAAGCTTCAGTTCATAGTGGCAACAGAGGACAGGACAGGACATACCTGCTAGTCCAAATAGTACTTTAAACTCTTTTAAATTAAAACCTGTAGGTAGTCTGTTTGCAATAAGGAACAATTATGTGACACAACACCTTGATGACCATTATTACTTTGTTATATTGGAAGTAATCAATCAATCGCATTTATTTATTAAACCCTGTTAACATCAGCTGATGTCACAAAGTGCTATACAGAAACCCAGCCTAAAACCCCAAACAGCAGCAATGCAGATGTAGAAGCACGGTGGCTAGGAGAAACTCCCTAGAAAGGCAGGAACCTAGGAAGAAACCTAGAGAGGAACCAGGCTCTGAGGGGTGGCCAGTCCTCTTCTGGCTGTGCCGGGTGGAGATTATAAGAGTACATGGCCATTAAGGACAGATTGTTCTTCAGGATGTTCAAATGTTTATAGATGACCAGCAGGGTCAAATAATAATCACAGTGGTTGTAGAGGGTGCAACAGGTCAGCACCTCAGGAGTAAGTGTCAGTTGGCTTTTCATAGCCGAGCATTCAGAGGTCGAGACAGCAGGTGCGGTAGAGAGGGAGGGAGGGAGAGAGGGTTGAAAACAGCAGGTCCGGAACAAGGTAGTACGTCCGGTGAACAGGTCAGGGTTCCATAGTCGCAGGCAGAACAGCAGAAACTGGATCAGCAGCACGACCAGGTGGACTGGGGACAGCCAGGAGTCGTCAGGCCAGGTAGTCTTGAGGCATTAATAATTAATTTATTAATTATTAATTAATTAAATTAATTAATATTAATGGTCCTAGGGCTCAGATCTTCCGGGAGGTTGAGGAACTATTGTCATTCTCAATGGATGTAAAAACAGACTTCGTTTACTTGCTGTTTGAGGTGAATAAATAATTACTTTGAGAAGCTCCACAATGATGATGAGTTAAGACAATCAGAAATAGTATCAGATCCCCAAATGGGCACATGTATAGGCCTACATTTGCGCGCAGGTAGCCTAGGTCTACTTCTATACGTAATCAGGTATGCGTCCTTACTCAAGATTGACAGGAGCGCTCCAAACAAAAGACAATGAATAAATTGACAAAACTCGTAAATGGAATTAAATAAACCGTAGTAGTCTAATATAGAAGTGACAAAAGCAAAAGTTAGATTTTTGCAATGTTACGAAGATGGGAAAAAAGCTGCCCTTTAAATATTCTTGATATGTTCGTCAAAAGAGAGATCAAAGTCCGGAGTAACGCCGAGGTCCTTCAGTTTTATTTGAGACGACTGTACAACCATCAAGATTAATTGTCAGAACTAGACCTAGCATCTCTGTTTTTTGTCGAGTTTAAAAGTAAAACATTTGCCGCCATCCACTTCCTTAATGTCTGAAACACAGGCTTCCAGGGAAGGCAGTTTTGGGGCTTCACCATGTTTCATCGAAATGTAGAGCTGTGTGTCGTCCGCATAGCAATGAAAGTTGACATTGTGTTTCCGAATGACATCACCAAGAGGTAGAATATATAGTGAAAACGATAGTGGTCCTAAAACGGAACCTTGAGGAACACCAAAACTTACCATTGATTTGTCAGAGGACAAACCATCCACAGAGACGAACTGATATCTTTCCGACAGATAAGATATAAACCAGGCAAGAACTTGTCCGTGTCGACCCAATTAGGGTTTCCAATCTCTCCAAAAGAATGTGGTGATCGATGGTGTCAAAAGCAGCGCTAAGGTCTAGGAGCACGCGGACAGATGCAGAGCTTGGGTCTGACGCCATTAAAAGGTAATTTACCACGTCCACGAGTGCAGTCTCAGTGCTATGATAGGGCATTAAACCAGACTGGACCATTTCAGATACATGATTGGTCTTCAGGAAAGCTTATCGTATATAGGCCATCTTTTATTTTTTTAGATGTATTATTATTATTATTTATTTGTTTTGCTTTCTAATGATCATGATCTTATCGTCAAAGAAGTTCATGAATTCATCACCGCTGAAGTTCATGGCAATCCTCACTTAGGGAATGCTGCTTTTTAGCTGGCTTTGTGACCGTATCAAAAATACATTTTGGATAGTTTTTATTCTCCTCTATCAGGTTGGAAAAGTAGGCTGATCGAGCAGCAGTGGTGGCTTTTTGATATTGCACGGTACTTTCTTTCCAAGCTAGTCGGAATACTTCCAGTTTGGTGGAGCGCCATTTCCGTTCCAGTTTTCTGGAAGCCTGCTTCAGGGCTCGTGTATTTTCTGTATACCAGGGAGCTGATTTCTTGTGACAAATGTTTTGTTTTTAGGGGTGCGACTGCATCTAGGGTATTACGCAAGGTTACATTTAGATCCTCGGTTAGGTGGTTAACTGATTTTTCTACTCTGACATCCTTGGGTAGGTGGAGGGAGTCTGGAAGGGCATCTAGGAACCTTTTGAGTTGTCCGAGAATTTATAGCGCAGCTTTTGATCCTTGTTTGGGTCTGAGCAGATTATTTGTTTCGATTGCAAACTAATTAAATTCATCCCTTCAGGCCTATGTCTTGCATCTCAAATGGAACCCTATTCCCTATGTAGTGCGCTACTTTCGACCAGGTCCCATAGGTCTCTTGTCAAAAATAGTGCACTATGTAGGGAATAGCGTGCCAAATTGGGCTGAGCCTGAGTCTAATCTCATTGTGGCTATTCAGCATAAGCTCCTGTGGATGGGGGAGGGGGGGGTAAGAGGACAAGTTAATTCAGTTAAATATACCTGCCTGGTGGGGTGGAGGAATACCTGTGGTGACAAGGACCTTTTTTAATTATGCTGTCATTCACCTTGGTAAAGTAATCCCATCAACGGGGCCTCACATTGTATCCTTCCCCCAGCAGGAGAGGTAGAGTCCTCCCCGACCTTATTGGAAGTGGTGTGTGTGTGTGTGTGTGTGTGTGTGTGTGTGTGGGGTGGTAGAACATATGCTACGTTAATGTTGTTAGTCTCCAGGGTGTTGATGACTGTATGCAGCCGATATGATATGTGTCAATCTGTGTGGGTGTTCTGTGAGCTTGCCCGCTGCTATGTTTTAGTATGACACACACAACCACGCTGCCACACAGGACCTCAATGCCTTATTGCCTTTTCCCGTCCTTTAATATCTCCTTTAATATCTCCTTTAAATATCCTCTTCTCTTCTTCTCTCCCCTCAGCAATCTATAACTATGATGTCCGCGGAGATGAGGAGCTGTCACTACAGATTGGAGACACGGTCCACATACTAGAGACATATGAAGGTAGGAACACACTAACTGATGACACGGTCCACATACTAGAGACATATGAAGGAAGGAACACACTAACTGATGACACGGTCCACATACTAGAGACATATGAAGGTAGGAACACACTAACTGATGACACGGTCCACATACTAGAGACATATGAAGGTAGGAACACACTAACTGATGACACGGTCCACATACTAGAGACATATGAAGGTAGGAACACACTAACTGATGACACGGTCCACATACTAGAGACATGTAGTGTATACTGTAGGTTTATAAGGGCACACTAACTGATGGCACTCCTGATCAGTTTACAGAGGAATGTTGCAGATTATTCTGTCATTCACAGTGACACTGGTGTTCTGTCAAAGTTTTGGTAAATGTCCCCAATAAGATAAGCTGATCTGTACAATTTCCACCCTGTAAGAATGTTTCACACATTACCAGATTCAACTGTCCCAGATCTACAATCATTCTGTTATCTAGATGACTGTCCCCCCTCCTCTACAATCATTCTGTTATCTAGATGACTGTCCCCCGTCTTCTACAATCATTCTGTTATCTAGATGACTGTCCCCCGTCCTTTACAATCATTCTGTTATCTAGATGACTGTCTCCCCGTCTTCTACAATCATTCTGTTATCTAGATGACTGTCCCCCGTCTTCTACAATCATTCTGTTATCTAGATGACTGTCCCCCGTCCTTTACAATCATTCTGTTATCTAGATGACTATCCCCTGTCTTCTACAGTCATTATGTTATCTAGATGACTGTCCCCCGTCCTTTACAATCATTCTGTTATCTAGATGACAGTCCCCCGTCTTCTACAGTCATTATGTTATCTAGATGACTGTCCCCCGTCCTTTACAATCATTCTGTTATCTAGATGACTGTCCCCCGTCTTCTACAATCATTCTGTTATCTAGATGACTGTCCCCCGTCCTCTACAATCATTCTGTTATCTAGATGACTGTCCCCCCTCCTCTACAATCATTCTGTTATCTAGATGACTGTCCCCCGTCTTCTACAATCATTCTGTTATCTAGATGACTGTCCCCCCTCCTCTACAATCATTCTGTTATCTAGATGACTGTCCCCCGTCTTCTACAATCATTCTGTTATCTAGATGACTGTCCCCCCTCCTCTACAATCATTCTGTTATCTAGATGACTGTCCCCCGTCTTCTACAATCATTCTGTTATCTAGATGACTGTCCCCCGTCCTCTACAATCATTCTGTTATCTAGATGACTGTCCCCCGTCTTCTACAATCATTCTGTTATCTAGATGACTGTCCCCCCTCCTCTACAATCATTCTGTTATCTAGATGACTGTCCCCCGTCTTCTACAATCATTCTGTTATCTAGATGACTGTCCCCGTCTTCTACAATCATTCTGTTATCTAGATGACTGTCCCCATCTTCTACAATCATTCTGTTATCTAGATGACTGTCCCCCCTCCTCTACAATCATTCTGTTATCTAGATGACTGTCCCCCGTCTTCTACAATCATTCTGTTATCTAGATGACTGTCCCCCCTCCTCTACAATCATTATGTTATCTAGATGACTGTCCCCCCTCCTCTACAATCATTCTGTTATCTAGATGACTGTCCCCCGTCTTCTACAATCATTCTGTTATCTAGATGACTGTCCCCCCTCCTCTACAATCATTCTGTTATCTAGATGACTGTCCCCCGTCTTCTACAATCATTCTGTTATCTAGATGACTGTCCCCCCTCCTCTACAATCATTCTGTTATCTAGATGACTGTCCCCCGTCTTCTACAATCATTCTGTTATCTAGATGACTGTCCCCCCTCCTCTACAATCATTCTGTTACCTAGATGACTGTCCCCGTCTTCTACAATCATTCTGTTATCTAGATGACTGTCCCCCGTCTTCTACAATCATTATGTTATCTAGATGACTGTCCCCCCTCCTCTACAATCATTCTGTTATCTAGATGACTGTCCCCCATCTTCTACAATCATTCTGTTATCTAGATGACTGTCCCCCCTCCTCTACAATCATTCTGTTATCTAGATGACTGTCCCCCGTCTTCTACAATCATTCTGTTATCTAGATGACTGTCCCCCCTCCTCTACAATCATTCTGTTATCTAGATGACTGTCCCCCGTCTTCTACAATCATTCTGTTATCTAGATGACTGTCCCCCCTCCTCTACAATCATTCTGTTATCTAGATGACTGTCCCCCGTCTTCTACAATCATTCTGTTATCTAGATGACGGTTCTACTTGATGCTAATGCTACGTGTTGTTTCCTTGACCATGTGATATGTCCTGTTCTCTTCACCTCCAGGCTGGTATAGAGGTCACAGACTGAGGAGGAAGTCCAAGAAAGTGAGTTGATATTTTTACATTTTCAACGGTGTAGTATCATTTCAGATATTCCCTTAAACTATTCGGGGTCTTTTGGAGTGTCGTTCCAACATCTGAAATGACCTGCTGTAAAAGTTCAGTTAAGTCTTTGTTAGTCATAATGTGATATACTATGATATTAATATGGCGTAATGTCTAACAAATCTAATATTATTTTGTATCAGTGTTTTATTGTGTGTCCTGTCTTTCCACTCAACTCTTCTGCTGTGCCGTGGACTCAGGATGTCATTTAACCTCATGAAACTAGATCAGGCTGTATACAGTGTGTCCTATCCTATATCAAACGATTTATTGTGTGTCCTGTCTTTCCCACCTTCTGTTCCAGGGGATCTTTCCTGCCTGTTACATACACCTCAAGGAGGCCACCGTTGAAGGCAATGGGTCAGTGCTTATTCTGTTTATTCTTTTGAGGGGTATTTTGACACTTTATTGAGAGAGCATGGAAATCAGATGGGGGAAGCAGGCTGGTGGGAGAAATTGAGGGAAAGGTGGACGCGAGTGGGGACTGATACATGTGACTTTGTACCGGCAGTGTTACCCACTCAACCACGGCTCTACTGCTGCTTCCGATGGTATCCTACTGAATTACGTTGGGATTGTAGAATGGACAATTTGAGCTGATTTTGTATGAATCAAATGGACAACTTGAGATGATTGCTTCCACCTTCTACTTGTGTAGTCGTTGTAAACTAGCCTGGCCCCAGATCGGATCTCACTAGCCTGGCCCCAGATCTGATCTCACTAGCCTGGCCCCAGATCGGATCTCACTAGCCTGGT